>NC_134687.1:643994798-644128967 GCF_050947455.1 Rhinoderma darwinii | reverse complement strand
ACCATAGCAACCAATCACCATCATATATTATAGAATCTGTATGATCAGCACATAGATACATTATATCATATATTATACAGTGTGTATGACAAATAGTGCAGACAAGCAGCGGTGTTACCATAGCAACCAATCACAATCATATATTATAGAATCTGTATGATCAGCACATAGATACATTATATCATATATTATACAGCGTGTATGACAAATAGTGCAGACAGCAGTGTTACCATAGCAACCAATCACAATCATATATTATAGAATCTGTATGATCAGCACATAGATACATTATATCATATATTATACAGTGTATGACAAATAGTGCAGACAAGCAGCAGTGTTACCATAGCAACCAATCACAATCATATATTATAGAATCTGTATGATCAGCACATAGATACATTATATCATATATTATACAGTGTGTATGACAAATAGTGCAGACAAGCAGCAGTGTTACCATAGCAACCAATCACAATCATATATTATAGAATCTGTATGATCAGCACATAGATACATTATATCATATATTATACAGTGTGTATGACAAATAGTGCAGACAAGCAGCGGTGTTACCATAGCAACCAATCACAATCATATATTATAGAATCTGTATGATCAGCACATAGATACATTATATCATATATTATACAGTGTGTGTGACAAATAGTGCAGACAAACAGCGGTGTTACCATAGCAACCAATCACAATCATATATTATAGAATCTGTATGATCAGCACATAGATACATTATATCATATATTATACAGTGTGTGTGACAAATAGTGCAGACAAACAGCGGTGTTACCATAGCAACCAATCACAATCATATATTATAGAATCTGTATGATCAGCACATAGATACATTATATCATATATTATACAGTGTGTGACACATAGTGCAGACAAGCAGCCGTGTTACCATAGCAACCAATCACAATCATATATTATAGAATCTGTATGATCAGCACATAGATACATTATATCATATATTATACAGTGTATGACAAATAGTGCAGACAAGCAGCGGTGTTACCATAGCAACCAATCACAATCATATATTATAGAATCTGTATGATCAGCACATAGATACATTATATCATATATTATACAGTGTGTCTGACACATAGTGCAGACAAACAGCCGTGTTACCATAGCAACCAATCACCATCATATATTATAGAATCTGTATGATCAGCACATAGATACATTATATCATATATTATACAGTGTGTATGACAAATAGTGCAGACAAGCAGCGGTGTTACCATAGCAACCAATCACAATCATATATTATAGAATCTGTGTGATCAGCACATAGATACATTATATCATATATTATACAGCGTGTATGACAAATAGTGCAGACAAGCAGCCGTGTTACCATAGCAACCAATCACAATCATATATTATAGAATCTGTATGATCAGCACATAGATACATTATATCATATATTATACAGTGTGTATGACAAATAGTGCAGACAAGCAGCAGTGTTACCATAGCAACCAATCACAATCATATATTATAGAATCTGTATGATCAGCACATAGATACATTATATCATATATTATACAGTGTGTATGACAAATAGTGCAGACAAGCAGCGGTGTTACCATAGCAACCAATCACAATCATATATTATAGAATCTGTATGATCAGCACATAGATACATTATATCATATATTATACAGTGTGTGTGACAAATAGTGCAGACAAACAGCGGTGTTACCATAGCAACCAATCACAAATTATAGAATCTGTATGATCAGCACATAGATACATTATATCATATATTATACAGTGTGTGACACATAGTGCAGACAAGCAGCCGTGTTACCATAGCAACCAATCACAGTCATATATTATAGAATCTGTATGATCAGCACATAGATACATTATATCATATATTATATTATACAGTGTATGACAAATAGTGCAGACAAACAGCGGTGTTACCATAGCAACCAATCACAATCATATATTATAGAATCTGTATGATCAGCACATAGATACATTATATCATATATTATACAGTGTGTATGACAAATAGTGCAGACAAGCAGCGGTGTTACCATAGCAACCAATTACAATCATATATTATAGACTCTGTATTATCAGCACATAGATACATTATATCATATATTATACAGTGTATGACACATAGTGCAGACAAGCAGCCGTGTTACCATAGCAACCAATCACAATCATATATTATAGAATCTGTATGATCAGCACATAGATACATTATATCATATATTATACAGTGTATGACAAATAGTGCAGACAAGCAGCGGTGTTACCATAGCAACCAATCACAGTCATATATTATAGAATCTGTATGATCAGCACATAGTTACATTATATCATATATTATACAGTGTGTATGACACATAGTGCAGACAAGCAGCGGTGTTACCATAGCAACCAATCATATATTATAGAATCTGTATGATCAGCACATAGATACATTATATCATATATTATACAGTGTGTATGACAAATAGTACAGACAAGCAGCCGTGTTACCATAGCAACCAATCACAATCATATATTATAGAATCTGTATGATCAGCACATAGATACATTATATCATATATTATACAGTGTATGACAAATAGTGCAGACAAGCAGCCGTGTTACCATAGCAACCAATCACAATCATATATTATAGAATCTGTATGATCAGCACATAGATACATTATATCATATATTATACAGTGTGTATGACAAATAGTGCAGACAAGCAGCAGTGTTACCATAGCAACCAATCACAATCATATATTATAGAATCTGTATGATCAGCACATAGATACATTATATCATATATTATACAGTGTGTATGACTAATAGTGCAGACAAACAGCAGTGTTACCATAGCAACCAATCACAATCATATATTATAGAATCTGTATGATCGGCACATAGATACATTATATCATATATTATACAGTGTGTATGACAAATAGTGCAGACAAGCAGCGGTGTTACCATAGCAACCAATCACAATCATATATTATAGAATGTGTATGATCAGCACATAGATACATTATATCATATATTATACAGTGTGTATGACACATAGTGCAGACAAGCAGCGGTGTTACCATAGCAACCAATCACAATCATATATTATAGAATCTGTATGATCAGCACATAGATACATTATATCATATATTATACAGTGTGTATGACACATAGTGCAGACAAGCAGCGGTGTTACCATAGCAACCAATCACAGTCATATATTATAGAATCTGTATGATCAGCACATAGATACATTATATCATATATTATACAGTGTGTATGACACATAGTACAGACAAACAGCGGTGTTACCATAGCAACCAGTCACAATCATATATTATAGAATCTGTATGATCAGCACATAGATACATTATATCATATATTATACAGTGTGTATGACACATAGTACAGACAAACAGCGGTGTTACCATAGCAACCAGTCACAATCATATATTATAGAATCTGTATGATCAGCACATAGATACATTATATCATATATTATACAGTGTATGACACATAGTGCAGACAAGCAGCCGTGTTACCATAGCAACCAATCACAATCATATATTATAGAATCTGTATGATCAGCACATAGTTACATTATATTATATATTATACAGTGTGTATGACACATAGTGCAGACAAACAGCAGTGTTACCATAGCAACCAATCACAATCATATATTATAGAATCTGTATGATCAGCACATAGATACATTATATCATATATTATACAGTGTGTATGACACAGTGCAGACAAGCAGCGGTGTTACCATAGCAACCAATCATATATTATAGAATCTGTATGATCAGCACATAGATACATTATATCATATATTATACAGTGTGTATGACACATAGTGCAGACAAGCAGCGGTGTTACCATAGCAACCAATCACAATCATATATTATACAGTGTGTATGACAAATAGTGCAGACAAGCAGCGGTGTTACCATAGCAACCAATCACAATCATATATTATAGAATCTGTATGATCAGCACATAGATACATTATATCATATATTATACAGTGTGTATGACAAATAGTGCAGACAAGCAGCGGTGTTACCATAGCAACCAATCACAATCATATATTATAGAATATGTATGATCAGCACATAGATACATTATATCATATATTATACAGTGTGTATGACAAATAGTGCAGACAAACAGAGGTGTTACCATAGCAACCAATCACAATCATATATTATAGAATCTGTATGATCAGCACATAGATACATTATATCATATATTATACAGTGTGTATGACAAATAGTGCAGACAAGCAGCGGTGTTACCATAGCAACCAATCACAGTCATATATTATAGAATGTGTATGATCAGCACATAGATACATTATATCATATATTATACAGTGTATGACAAATAGTGCAGACAAACAGCGGTGTTACCATAGCAACCAATCACAATCATATATTATAGAATCTGTATGATCAGCACATAGATACATTATATCATATATTATACAGTGTGTATGACACATAGTGCAGACAAGCAGCGGTGTTACCATAGCAACCAATCACAATCATATATTATACAGTGTGTATGACAAATAGTGCAGACAAGCAGCAGTGTTACCATAGCAACCAATCACAGTCATATATTATAGAATCTGTATGATCAGCACATAGATACATTATATCATATATTATACAGTGTGTATGACAAATAGTGCAGACAAACAGCGGTGTTACCATAGCAACCAATCACAATCATATATTATAGAATCTGTATGATCAGCACATAGATACATTATATCATATATTATACAGTGTATGACACATAGTGCAGACAAGCAGCGGTGTTACCATAGCAACCAATCACAATCATATATTATAGAATCTGTATGATCAGCACATAGATACATTATATCATATATTATACAGTGTGTATGACAAATAGTGCAGACAAGCAGCGGTGTTACCATAGCAACCAATCACAATCATATATTATAGAATCTGTATGATCAGCACATAGATACATTATATCATATATTATACAGTGTGTATGACAAATAGTGCAGACAGCGGTGTTACCATAGCAATCAATCACAATCATATATTATAGAATCTGTGTGATCAGCACATAGATACATTATATCATATATTATACAGTGTGTATAACAAATAGTGCAGACAAGCAGCAGTGTTACCATAGCAACCAATCACAATCATATATTATAGAATCTGTATGATCAGCACATAGATACATTATATCATATATTATACAGTGTGTATGACAAATAGTGCAGACAAGCAGCGGTGTTACCATAGCAACCAATCACAATCATATATTATAGAATCTGTATGATCAGCACATAGATACATTATATCATATATTATACAGTGTGTATGACACATAGTGCAGACAAACAGCGGTGTTACCATAGCAACCAGTCACAATCATATATTATAGAATCTGTATGATCAGCACATAGATACATTATATCATATATTATACAGTGTGTATGACAAATAGTGCAGACATACAGCCGTGTTACCATAGCAACCAATCACAATCATATATTATAGAATCTGTATGATCAGCACATAGATACATTATATCATATATTATACAGTGTATGACACATAGAGCAGACAAGCAGCAGTGTTACCATAGCAACCAATCACAATCATATATTATAGAATCTGTATGATCAGCACATAGATACATTATATCATATATTATACAGTGTGTATGACAAATAGTGCAGACAAACAGCCGTGTTACCATAGCAACCAATCACAATCATATATTATAGAATCTGTATGATCAGCACATAGATACATTATATCATATATTATACAGTGTATGACAAATAGTGCAGACAAACAGCGGTGTTACCATAGCAACCAATCACAGTCATATATTATAGAATCTGTATGATCAGCACATAGATACATTATATCATATATTATACAGTGTATGACAAATAGTGCAGACAAGCAGCCGTGTTACCATAGCAACCAATCACAATCATATATTATAGAATCTGTATGATCAGCACATAGATACATTATATCATATATTATACAGTGTGTGTGACACATAGTGCAGACAAACAGCCGTGTTACCATAGCAACCAATCACCATCATATATTATAGAATCTGTATGATCAGCACATAGATACATTATATCATATATTATACAGTGTGTATGACAAATAGTGCAGACAAACAGCCGTGTTACCATAGCAACCAATCACCATCATATATTATAGAATCTGTATGATCAGCACATAGATACATTATATCATATATTATACAGTGTGTATGACACATAGTGCAGACAAGCAGCGGTGTTACCATAGCAACCAATCACAATCATATATTATAGAATCTGTATGATCAGCACATAGATACATTATATCATATATTATACAGTGTGTGTGACAAATAGTGCAGACAAGCAGCAGTGTTACCATAGCGACCAATCACAATCATATATTATAGAATCTGTATGATCAGCACATAGATATATTATATCATATATTATACAGTGTGTGTGACAAATAGTGCAGACAAGCAGCGGTGTTACCATAGCAACCAATCACAATCATATATTATAGAATCTGTATGATCAGCACATAGATACATTATATCATATATTATACAGTGTGTATGACACATAGTGCAGACAAGCAGCGGTGTTACCATAGCAACCAATCACACTCATATATTATACAGTGTGTATGACAAATAGTGCAGACAAGCAGCCGTGTTACCATAGCAACCAATCACAATCATATATTTAAGAATCTGTATGATCAGCACATAGATACATTATATCATATATTATACAGTGTGTATGACAAATAGTGCAGACAAGCAGCGGTGTTACCATAGCAACCAATCACAATCATATATTATAGAATCTGTATGATCAGCACATAGATACATTATATCATATATTATACAGTGTATGACAAATAGTGCAGACAAACAGCGGTGTTACCATAGCAACCAATCACAATCATGTATTATAGAATCTGTATGATCAGCACATAGATACATTATATCATATATTATACAGTGTATGACAAATAGTGCAGACAAGCAGCAGTGTTACCATAGCAACCAATCACAGTCATATATTATAGAATCTGTATGATCAGCACATAGATACATTATATCATATATTATACAGTGTGTATGACAAATAGTGCAGACAAACAGCGGTGTTACCATAGCAACCAATCACAATCATATATTATAGAATCTGTATGATCAGCACATAGATACATTATATCATATATTATACAGTGTGTATGACAAATAGTGCAGACAAGCAGCAGTGTTACCATAGCAACCAATCACAATCATATATTATAGAATCTGTATGATCAGCACATAGATACATTATATCATATATTATACAGTGTATGACAAATAGTGCAGACAAATAGCGGTGTTACCATAGCAACCAATCACAGTCATATATTATAGAATCTGTATGATCAGCACATAGATACATTATATCATATATTATACAGTGTGTATGACACATAGTGCAGACAAGCAGCCGTGTTACCATAGCAACCAATCACAATCATATATTATAGAATCTGTATGATCAGCACATAGATACATTATATCATATATTATACAGTGTGTATGACAAATAGTGCAGACAGCGGTGTTACCATAGCAACCAATCACAATCATATATTATAGAATCTGTATGATCAGCACATAGATACATTATATCATATATTATACAGTGTATGACACATAGTACAGACAAACAGCGCTGTTACCATAGCAACCAATCACAATCATATATTATAGAATCTGTATGATCAGCACATAGATACATTATATCATATATTATACAGTGTGTATGACAAATAGTGCAGACAAACAGTGGTGTTACCATAGCAACCAACCACTATCATATATTATAGAATCTGTATGATCAGCACATAGATACATTATATCATATATTATACAGTGTATGACAAATAGTGCAGACAAGCAGCCGTGTTACCATAGCAACCAATCACAATCATATATTATAGAATCTGTATGATCAGCACATAGATACATTATATCATATATTATACAGTGTGTATGACAAATAGTGCAGACAAGCAGCAGTGTTACCATAGCAACCAATCACAATCATATATTATAGAATCTGTATGATCAGCACATAGATACATTATATCATATATTATACAGTGTATGACAAATAGTGCAGACAAGCAGCCGTGTTACCATAGCAACCAATCACAGTCATATATTATAGAATCTGTATGATCAGCACATAGATACATTATATCATATATTATACAGTGTGTATGACACAGTGCAGACAAGCAGCCGTGTTACCATAGCAACCAATCATAGTCATATATTATAGAATCTGTATGATCAGCACATAGATACATTATATCATATATTATACAGTGTGTATGACAAATAGTGCAGACAAACAGCCGTGTTACCATAGCAACCAATCACAATCATATATTATAGAATCTGTATGATCAGCACATAGATACATTATATCATATATTATACAGTGTGTATGACAAATAGTGCAGACAAACAGCCGTGTTACCATAGCAACCAATCACAGTCATATATTATAGAATCGGTATGATCAGCACATAGATACATTATATCATATATTATACAGTGTATGACACATAGTGCAGACAGACAGCAGTGTTACCATAGCAACCAATCACAATCATATATTATAGAATCTGTATGATCAGCACATAGATACATTATATCATATATTATACAGTGTATGACACAGTGCAGAGAAACAGCGGTGTTACCATAGCAACCAATCACAATCATATATTATAGAATCTGTATGATCAGCACATAGATACATTATATCATATATTATACAGTGTATGACAAATAGTGCAGACAAGCAGCCGTGTTACCATAGCAACCAATCACAGTCATATATTATAGAATCTGTATGATCAGCACATAGATACATTATATCATATATTATACAGTGTGTATGACAAATAGTGCAGACAAGCAGCAGTGTTACCATAGCAACCAATCACAATCATATATTATAGAATCTGTATGATCAGCACATAGATACATTATATCATATATTATACAGTGTATGACAAATAGTGCAGACAAGCAGCCGTGTTACCATAGCAACCAATCACAGTCATATATTATAGAATCTGTATGATCAGCACATAGATACATTATATCATATATTATACAGTGTGTATGACACAGTGCAGACAAGCAGCCGTGTTACCATAGCAACCAATCATAGTCATATATTATAGAATCTGTATGATCAGCACATAGATACATTATATCATATATTATACAGTGTGTATGACAAATAGTGCAGACAAACAGCCGTGTTACCATAGCAACCAATCACAATCATATATTATAGAATCTGTATGATCAGCACATAGATACATTATATCATATATTATACAGTGTGTATGACAAATAGTGCAGACAAACAGCCGTGTTACCATAGCAACCAATCACAGTCATATATTATAGAATCGGTATGATCAGCACATAGATACATTATATCATATATTATACAGTGTATGACACAGTGCAGACAAGCAGCGGTGTTACCATAGCAACCAATCACAATCATATATTATAGAATCTGTATGATCAGCACATAGATACATTATATCATATATTATACAGTGTGTATGACACACAGTGCAGACAAGCAGCCGTGTTACCATAGCAACCAATCACAATCATATATTATAGAATCTGTATGATCAGCACATAGATACATTATATCATATATTATACAGTGTATGACAAATAGTGCAGACAAGCAGCCGTGTTACCATAGCAACCAATCACAGTCATATATTATAGAATCTGTATGATCAGCACATAGATACATTATATCATATATTATACAGTGTGTATGACAAATAGTGCAGACAGCGGTGTTACCATAGCAACCAATCACAATCATATATTATAGAATCTGTATGATCAGCACATAGATACATTATATCATATATTATACAGTGTATGACAAATAGTGCAGACAAGCAGCCGTGTTACCATAGCAACCAATCACAGTCATATATTATAGAATCTGTATGATCAGCACATAGATACATTATATCATATATTATACAGTGTGTATGACAAATAGTGCAGACAGACAGCCGTGTTACCATAGCAACCAATCACAATCATATATTATAGAATCTGTATGATCAGCACATAGATACATTATATCATATATTATACAGTGTGTATGACAAATAGTGCAGACAGACAGCGGTGTTACCATAGCAACCAATCACAATCATATATTATAGAATCTGTAGGATCAGCACATAGATACATTATATCATATATTATACAGTGTGTATGACAAATAGTGCAGACAAGCAGCAGTGTTACCATAGCAACCAATCACAATCATATATTATAGAATGTGTATGATCAGCACATAGATACATTATATCATATATTATACAGTGTGTATGACAAATAGTGCAGACAAGCAGCAGTGTTACCATAGCAACCAATCACAATCATATATTATAGAATGTGTATGATCAGCACATAGATACATTATATCATATATTATACAGTGTGTATGACAAATAGTGCAGACAAACAGCAGTGTTACCATAGCAACCAATCACAGTCATATATTATAGAATCTGTATGATCAGCACATAGATACATTATATCATATATTATACAGTGTGTATGACAAATAGTGCAGACAAGCAGCCGTGTTACCATAGCAACCAATCACAATCATATATTATAGAATCTGTATGATCAGCACATAGATACATTATATCATATATTATACAGTGTGTATGACACATAGTGCAGACAAACAGCGGTGTTACCATAGCAACCAATCACAGTCATATATTATACAGTGTGTATGACAAATAGTGCAGACAAGCAGCGGTGTTACCATAGCAACCAATTACAGTCATATATTATAGAATGTGTATGATCTGCACATAGATACATTATATCATATATTATACAGTGTATGACAAATAGTGCAGACAAACAGCGGTGTTACCATAGCAACCAATCACAGTCATATATTATACAGTGTGTATGACAAATAGTGCAGACAAGCAGCGGTGTTACCATAGCAACCAATTACAGTCATATATTATAGAATGTGTATGATCTGCACATAGATACATTATATCATATATTATACAGTGTGTATGACACATAGTGCAGACAAGCAGCGGTGTTACCATAGCAACCAATTACAGTCATATATTATAGAATCTGTATGATCAGCACATAGATACATTATATTATATATTATACAGTGTGTATGACAAATAGTGCAGACAAGCAGTGTTACCATAGCAACCAATCACAATCATATATTATAGAATCTGTATGATCGGCACATAGATACATTATATCATATATTATACAGTGTGTATGAAAAATAGTGCAGACAAGCAGCGGTGTTACCATAGCAACCAATCACAATCATATATTATAGAATCTGTATGATCAGCACATAGATACATTATATCATATATTATACAGTGTATGACACAAAGTGCAGAGAAACAGCGGTGTTACCATAGCAACCAACCACTATCATATATTATAGAATCTGTATGATCAGCACATAGATACATTATATCATATATTATACAGTGTATGACAAATAGTGCAGACAAACAGCCGTGTTACCATAGCAACCAATCACAATCATATATTATAGAATCTGTATGATCAGCACATAGATACATTATATCATATATTATACAGTGTGTATGACAAATAGTGCAGACAAACAGCGGTGTTACCATAGCAACCAATCACAATCATATATTATAGAATCTGTATGATCAGCACATAGATACATTATATCATATATTATACAGTGTGTATGACAAATAGTGCAGACAAGCAGCGGTGTTACCATAGCAACCAATCACAATCATATATTATAGAATCTGTATGATCAGCACATAGATACATTATATCATATATTATACAGTGTGTATGACAAATAGTGCAGACAGCCGTGTTACCATAGCAACCAATCACAATCATATATTATAGAATCTGTATGATCAGCACATAGATACATTATATCATATATTATACAGTGTGTATGACAAATAGTGCAGACAAACAGCGGTGTTACCATAGCAACCAATCACAGTCATATATTATAGAATCTGTATGATCAGCACATAGATACATTATATCATATATTATACAGTGTATGACAAATAGTGCAGACAAGCAGCCGTGTTACCATAGCAACCAATCACAATCATATATTATAGAATCTGTATGATCAGCACATAGATACATTATATCATATATTATACAGTGTATGACAAATAGTGCAGACAAACAGCCATGTTACCATAGCAACCAATCACAGTCATATATTATAGAATCGGTATGATCAGCACATAGATACATTATATCATATATTATATTATACAGTGTATGACAAATAGTGCAGACAAGCAGCGGTGTTACCATAGCAACCAATCACAATCATATATTATAGAATCTGTATGATCAGCACATAGATACATTATATCATATATTATACAGTGTGTATGACAAATAGTGCAGACAAACAGCGGTGTTACCATAGCAACCAATCACAATCATATATTATAGAATCTGTATGATCAGCACATAGATACATTATATCATATATTATACAGTGTATGACAAATAGTGCAGACAAGCAGCGGTGTTACCATAGCAACCAATCACAGTCATATATTATAGAATCTGTATGATCAGCACATAGATACATTATATCATATATTATACAGTGTGTATGACAAATAGTGCAGACAAACAGAGGTGTTACCATAGCAACCAATCACAATCATATATTATAGAATCTGTATGATCAGCACATACATACATTATATCATATATTATACAGTGTGTATGACAAATAGTGCAGACAAGCAGCAGTGTTACCATAGCAACCAATCACAATCATATATTATAGAATCTGTATGATCAGCACATACATACATTATATCATATATTATACAGTGTATGACAAATAGTGCAGACAGACAGCGGTGTTACCATAGCAACCAATCACAATCATATATTATAGAATCTGTATGATCAGCACATAGATACATTATATCATATATTATACAGTGTGTATGACAAATAGTGCAGACAAACAGCCGTGTTACCATAGCAACCAATCACAGTCATATATTATAGAATCTGTATGATCAGCACATAGATACATTATATCATATATTATACAGTGTATGACAAATAGTGCAGACAAACAGCCGTGTTACCATAGCAACCAATCACAGTCATATATTATAGAATCTGTATGATCAGCACATAGATACATTATATTATATATTATACAGTGTATGACAAATAGTGTAGACAAGCAGCGGTGTTACCATAGCAACCAATCACAATCATATATTATAGAATCTGTATGATCAGCACATAGATACATTATATCATATATTATACAGTGTGTATGACAAATAGTGCAGACAAGCAGCCGTGTTACCATAGCAACCAATCACAGTCATATATTATAGAATCTGTATGATCAGCACATAGATACATTATATCATATATTATACAGTGTGTATGACAAATAGTGCAGACAAGCAGCCGTGTTACCATAGCAACCAATCACAATCATATATTATAGAATCTGTATAATCAGCACATAGATACATTATATCATATATTATACAGTGTGTATGACAAATAGTGCAGACAAACAGAGGTGTTACCATAGCAACCAATCACAATCATATATTATAGAATCTGTATGATCAGCACATACATACATTATATCATATATTATACAGTGTGTATGACAAATAGTGCAGACAAGCAGCAGTGTTACCATAGCAACCAATCACAATCATATATTATAGAATCTGTATGATCAGCACATAGATACATTATATCATATATTATACAGTGTATGACAAATAGCGCAGACAAACAGTGTTACCATAGCAACCAATCACAATCATATATTATAGAATCTGTATGATCAGCACATAGATACATTATATCATATATTATACAGTGTATGACAAATAGTGCAGACAAACAGCCGTGTTACCATAGCAACCAATCAGTCATATATTATAGAATCTGTATGATCAGCACATAGATACATTATATCATATATTATACAGTGTATGACAAATAGTGCAGACAAACAGCCGTGTTACCATAGCAACCAATCACCATCATATATTATAGAATCTGTATGATCAGCACATAGATACATTATATCATATATTATACAGTGTGTATGACACATAGTGCAGACAAGCAGCAGTGTTACCATAGCAACCAATCACAATCATATATTATAGAATCTGTATGATCAGCACATAGATACATTATATCATATATTATACAGTGTGTATGACAAATAGTGCAGACAAGCAGTGTTACCATAGCAACCAATCACAATCATATATTATAGAATCTGTATGATCAGCACATAGATACATTATATCATATATTATACAGTGTGTATGACAAATAGTGCAGACAAACAGCCGTGTTACCATAGCAACCAATCACAATCATATATTATAGAATCTGTATGATCAGCACATAGATACATTATATCATATATTATACAGTGTATGACAAATAGTGCAGACAAACAGCCGTGTTACCATAGCAACCAATCACAGTCATATATTATAGAATCGGTATGATCAGCACATAGATACATTATATCATATATTATACAGTGTATGACACATAGTGCAGACAAGCAGCCGTGTTACCATAGCAACCAATCACAATCATATATTATAGAATCTGTATGATCAGCACATAGATACATTATATCATATATTATACAGTGTGTATGACACAGTGCAGACAAGCAGCGGTGTTACCATAGCAACCAATCACAATCATATATTATAGAATCTGTATGATCAGCACATAGATACATTATATCATATATTATACAGTGTATGACAAATAGTGCAAACAGTGTTACCATAGCAACCAATCACAATCATATATTATAGAATCTGTATGATCAGCACATAGATACATTATATCATATATTATACAGTGTGTGACAAATAGTGCAGACAAGCAGCCGTGTTACCATAGCAACCAATCACAATCATATATTATAGAATCTGTATGATCAGCACATAGATACATTATATCATATATTATACAGTGTATGACAAATAGTGCAGACAAACAGCAGTGTTACCATAGCAACCAATCACAATCATATATTATAGAATCTGTATGATCAGCACATAGATACATTATATCATATATTATACAGTGTGTGACAAATAGTGCAGACAAGCAGCCGTGTTACCATAGCAACCAATCACAGTCATATATTATAGAATCTGTATGATCAGCACATAGATACATTATATCATATATTATACAGTGTGTATGACAAATAGTGCAGACAAACAGCAGTGTTACCATAGCAACCAATCACAATCATATATTATAGAATCTGTATGATCAGCACATAGATACATTATATCATATATTATACAGTGTGTGACAAATAGTGCAGACAAGCAGCCGTGTTACCATAGCAACCAATCACAATCATATATTATAGAATCTGTATGATCAGCACATAGATACATTATATCATATATTATACAGTGTATGACAAATAGTGCAGACAAGCAGCCGTGTTACCATAGCAACCAATCACAATCATATATTATAGAATCTGTATGATCAGCACATAGATACATTATATCATATATTATACAGTGTGTATGACACATAGTGCAGACAAGCAGCAGTGTTACCATAGCAACCAATCACAATTATATATTATAGAATCTGTATGATCAGAACATAGATACATTATATCATATATTATACAGTGTATGACACATAGTGCAGACAAGCAGCGGTGTTACCATAGCAACCAATCACTATCATATATTATATAATCTGTATGATCAGCACATAGATACATTATATCATATACTATACAGTGTGTATGACAAATAGTGCAGACAAGCAGCCGTGTTACCATAGCAACCAATCACAATCATATATTATAGAATCTGTATGATCAGCACATAGATACATTATATCATATATTATACAGTGTGTATGACAAATAGTGCAGACAAGCAGCGGTGTTACCATAGCGACCAATCACAATCATATATTATAGAATCTGTATGTTCAGCACATAGATACATTATATCATATATTATACAGTGTGTATGACAAATAGTGCAGACAAACAGCAGTGTTACCATAGCAACCAATCACAATCATATATTATAGAATCTGTATGATCAGCACATAGATACATTATATCATATATTATACAGTGTGTGTGACAAATAGTGCAGACAAGCAGCCGTGTTACCATAGCAACCAATCACAATCATATATTATAGAATCTGTATGATCGGCACATAGATACATTATATCATATATTATACAGTGTGTATGACAAATAGTGCAGACAAGCAGCGGTGTTACCATAGCAACCAATCACAGTCATATATTATAGAATCTGTATGATCAGCACATAGATACATTATATCATATATTATACAGTGTGTATGACAAATAGTGCAGACAAGCAGCCGTGTTACCATAGCAACCAATCACAATCATATATTATAGACTCTGTATGATCAGCACATAGATACATTATATCATATATTATACAGTGTATGACAAATAGTGCAGACAAACAGCCGTGTTACCATAGCAACCAATCACAATCATGTATTATAGAATCTGTATGATCAGCACATAGATACATTATATCATATATTATACAGTGTGCATGACAAATAGTGCAGACAAGCAGCAGTGTTACCATAGCAACCAATCACAATCATATATTATAGAATCTGTATGATCTGCACATAGATACATTATATCATATATTATACAGTGTGTATGACAAATAGTGCAGACAAGCAGCCGTGTTACCATAGCAACCAATCACAATCATATATTATAGAATCTGTATGATCAGCACATAGATACATTATATCATATATTATACAGTGTGTATGACAAATAGTGCAGACAAGCAGCGGTGTTACCATAGCAACCAATCACCATCATATATTATAGAATCTGTATGATCAGCACATAGATACATTATATCATATATTATACAGTGTGTATGACAAATAGTGCAGACAAACAGCGGTGTTACCATAGCAACCAATCACAATCATATATTATAGAATCTGTATGATCAGCACATAGATACATTATATCATATATTATACAGTGTATGACAAATAGTGCAGACAAACAGCGGTGTTACCATAGCAACCAATCACAATCATATATTATAGAATCTGTATGATCAGCACATAGATACATTATATTATATATTATACAGTGTATGACACATAGTGCAGACAAGCAGCCGTGTTACCATAGCAACCAATCACAGTCATATATTATAGAATCTGTATGATCAGCACATAGATACATTATATCATATATTATACAGTGTGTATGACAAATAGTGCAGACAAACAGCGGTGTTACCATAGCAACCAATCACAATCATATATTATAGAATCTGTATGATCAGCACATAGATACATTATATCATATATTATACAGTGTGTATGACAAATAGTGCAGACAAGCAGCAGTGTTACCATAGCAACCAATCACTATCATATATTATAGAATCTGTATGATCAGCACATAGATACATTATATAATATATTATACAGTGTGTATGACAAATAGTGCAGACAAACAGAGGTGTTACCATAGCAACCAATCACAATCATATATTATAGAATCTGTATGATCAGCACATACATACATTATATCATATATTATACAGTGTGTATGACAAATAGTGCAGACAAGCAGCAGTGTTACCATAGCAACCAATCACAATCATATATTATGGAATCTGTATGATCAGCACATAGATACATTATATCATATATTATACAGCGTATGACAAATAGTGCAGACAAACAGTGTTACCATAGCAACCAATCACAATCATATATTATAGAATCTGTATGATCAGCACATAGATACATTATATCATATATTATACAGTGTATGACAAATAGTGCAGACAAGCAGCGGTGTTACCATAGCAACCAATCACAGTCATATATTATAGAATCTGTATGATCAGCACATAGATACATTATATCATATATTATACAGTGTGTATGACAAATAGTGCAGACAAACAGCAGTGTTACCATAGCAACCAATCACAATCATCTATTATAGAATCTGTATGATCAGCACATAGATACATTATATCATATATTATACAGTGTGTATGACAAATAGTGCAGACAAGCAGCAGTGTTACCATAGCAACCAATCACAGTTATATATTATAGAATCTGTATGATCAGCACATAGATACATTATATCATATATTATACAGTGTATGACAAATAGTGCAGACAAGCAGCCGTGTTACCATAGCAACCAATCACAATCATATATTATAGAATCTGTATGATCAGCACATAGATACATTATATCATATATTATACAGTGTATGACAAATAGTGCAGACAAGCAGCGGTGTTACCATAGCAACCAATCACAGTCATATATTATAGAATCTGTATGATCAGCACATAGATACATTATATCATATATTATACAGTGTGTATGACACATAGTGCAGACAAGCAGCAGTGTTACCATAGCAACCAATCACTATCATATATTATAGAATCTGTATGATCAGCACATAGATACATTATATCATATATTATACAGTGTGTATGACAAATAGTGCAGACAAGCAGCCGTGTTACCATAGCAACCAATCACAGTCATATATTATAGAATCTGTATGATCAGCACATAGATACATTATATCATATATTATACAGTGTGTATGACAAATAGTGCAGACAAGCAGCGGTGTTACCATAGCGACCAATCACAGTCATATATTATAGAATCTGTATGATCAGCACATAGATACATTATATCATATATTATACAGTGTATGACAAATAGTGCAGACAAACAGCCGTGTTACCATAGCAACCAATCACAGTCATATATTATAGAATCTGTATGATCAGCGCATAGATACATTATATTATATATTATACAGTGTATGACAAATAGTGTAGACAAGCAGCGGTGTTACCATAGCAACCAATCACAATCATATATTATAGAATCTGTATGATCAGCACATAGATACATTATATCATATATTATACAGTGTGTATGACAAATAGTGCAGACAAGCAGCCGTGTTACCATAGCAACCAATCACAATCATATATTATAGAATCTGTATAATCAGCACATAGATACATTATATCATATATTATACAGTGTGTATGACAAATAGTGCAGACAAACAGAGGTGTTACCATAGCAACCAATCACAATCATATATTATAGAATCTGTATGATCAGCACATACATACATTATATCATATATTATACAGTGTGTATGACAAATAGTGCAGACAAACAGTGTTACCATAGCAACCAATCACAATCATATATTATAGAATCTGTATGATCAGCACATAGATACATTATATCATATATTATACAGTGTATGACAAATAGTACAGACAAACAGCAGTGTTACCATAGCAACCAATCACAATCATATATTATAGAATCTGTATGATCAGCACATAGATACATTATATCATATATTATACAGTGTATGACAAATAGTGCAGACAAACAGCCGTGTTACCATAGCAACCAATCAGTCATATATTATAGAATCTGTATGATCAGCACATAGATACATTATATCATATATTATACAGTGTATGACAAATAGTGCAGACAAACAGCCGTGTTACCATAGCAACCAATCACCATCATATATTATAGAATCTGTATGATCAGCACATAGATACATTATATCATATATTATACAGTGTGTATGACACATAGTGCAGACAAGCAGCAGTGTTACCATAGCAACCAATCACAATCATATATTATAGAATCTGTATGATCAGCACATAGATACATTATATCATATATTATACAGTGTGTATGACAAATAGTGCAGACAAGCAGTGTTACCATAGCAACCAATCACAATCATATATTATAGAATCTGTATGATCAGCACATAGATACATTATATCATATATTATACAGTGTGTATGACAAATAGTGCAGACAAACAGCCGTGTTACCATAGCAACCAATCACAATCATATATTATAGAATCTGTATGATCAGCACATAGATACATTATATAATATATTATACAGTGTATGACAAATAGTGCAGACAAACAGCCGTGTTACCATAGCAACCAATCACAATCATATATTATAGAATCTGTATGATAAGCACATAGATACATTATATCATATATTATACAGTGTGTATGACAAATAGTGCAGACAAGCAGCGGTGTTACCATAGCGACCAATCACAGTCATATATTATAGAATCTGTATGATCAGCACATAGATACATTATATCATATATTATACAGTGTGCGACACATAGTGCAGACAAACAGCGGTGTTACCATAGCAACCAATCACAATCATATATTATAGAATCTGTATGATCAGCACATAGATACATTATATCATATATTATACAGTGTATGACAAATAGTGCAGACAAACAGCCGTGTTACCATAGCAACCAATCACAGTCATATATTATAGAATCTGTATGATCAGCGCATAGATACATTATATTATATATTATACAGTGTATGACAAATAGTGTAGACAAGCAGCGGTGTTACCATAGCAACCAATCACAATCATATATTATAGAATCTGTATGATCAGCACATAGATACATTATATCATATATTATACAGTGTGTATGACAAATAGTGCAGACAAGCAGCCGTGTTACCATAGCAACCAATCACAATCATATATTATAGAATCTGTATAATCAGCACATAGATACATTATATCATATATTATACAGTGTGTATGACAAATAGTGCAGACAAACAGAGGTGTTACCATAGCAACCAATCACAATCATATATTATAGAATCTGTATGATCAGCACATACATACATTATATCATATATTATACAGTGTGTATGACAAATAGTGCAGACAAACAGTGTTACCATAGCAACCAATCACAATCATATATTATAGAATCTGTATGATCAGCACATAGATACATTATATCATATATTATACAGTGTATGACAAATAGTACAGACAAACAGCAGTGTTACCATAGCAACCAATCACAATCATATATTATAGAATCTGTATGATCAGCACATAGATACATTATATCATATATTATACAGTGTATGACAAATAGTGCAGACAAACAGCCGTGTTACCATAGCAACCAATCAGTCATATATTATAGAATCTGTATGATCAGCACATAGATACATTATATCATATATTATACAGTGTATGACAAATAGTGCAGACAAACAGCCGTGTTACCATAGCAACCAATCACCATCATATATTATAGAATCTGTATGATCAGCACATAGATACATTATATCATATATTATACAGTGTGTATGACACATAGTGCAGACAAGCAGCAGTGTTACCATAGCAACCAATCACAATCATATATTATAGAATCTGTATGATCAGCACATAGATACATTATATCATATATTATACAGTGTGTATGACAAATAGTGCAGACAAGCAGTGTTACCATAGCAACCAATCACAATCATATATTATAGAATCTGTATGATCAGCACATAGATACATTATATCATATATTATACAGTGTGTATGACAAATAGTGCAGACAAACAGCCGTGTTACCATAGCAACCAATCACAATCATATATTATAGAATCTGTATGATCAGCACATAGATACATTATATAATATATTATACAGTGTATGACAAATAGTGCAGACAAACAGCCGTGTTACCATAGCAACCAATCACAATCATATATTATAGAATCTGTATGATAAGCACATAGATACATTATATCATATATTATACAGTGTGTATGACAAATAGTGCAGACAAGAAGCGGTGTTACCATAGCAACCAATCACAGTCATATATTATAGAATCGGTATGATCAGCACATAGATACATTATATCATATATTATACAGTGTATGACAAATAGTGCAGACAAACAGCCGTGTTACCATAGCAACCAATCACAATCATATATTATAGAATCTGTATGATCAGCACATAGATACATTATATCATATATTATACAGTGTGTATGACACAGTGCAGACAAGCAGCGGTGTTACCATAGCAACCAATCACAATCATATATTATAGAATCTGTATGATCAGCACATAGATACATTATATCATATATTATACAGTGTATGACAAATAGTGCAGACAAACAGTGTTACCATAGCAACCAATCACAATCATATATTATAGAATCTGTATGATCAGCACATAGATACATTATATCATATATTATACAGTGTATGACAAATAGTGCAGACAAACAGCGGTGTTACCATAGCAACCAATCACAATCATATATTATAGAATCTGTATGATCAGCACATAGATACATTATATCATATATTATACAGTGTATGACAAATAGTGCAGACAAACAGCAGTGTTACCATAGCAACCAATCACAGTCATATATTATAGAATCTGTATGATCAGCACATAGATACATTATATCATATATTATACAGTGTGTATGACAAATAGTGCAGACAAACAGCAGTGTTACCATAGCAACCAATCACAATCATATATTATAGAATCTGTATGATCAGCACATAGATACATTATATCATATATTATACAGTGTGTATGACAAATAGTGCAGACAAACAGCCGTGTTACCATAGCAACCAATCACAATCATATATTATAGAATCTGTATGATCAGCACATAGATACATTATATCATATATTATACAGTGTGTATGACAAATAGTGCAGACAAGCAGTGTTACCATAGCAACCAATCACAATCATATATTATAGAATCTGTATGATCAGCACATAGATACATTATATCATATATTATACAGTGTATGACAAATAGTGCAGACAAGCAGCCGTGTTACCATAGCAACCAATCACAATTATATATTATAGAATCTGTATGATCAGCACATAGATACATTATATCATATATTATACAGTGTATGACACATAGTGCAGACAAGCAGCGGTGTTACCATAGCAACCAATCACTATCATATATTATAGAATCTGTATGATCAGCACATAGATACATTATATCATATATTATACAGTGTGTATGACAAATAGTGCAGACAAACAGCCGTGTTACCATAGCAACCAATCACAATTATATATTATAGAATCTGTATGATCAGCACATAGATACATTATATCATATATTATACAGTGTATGACACATAGTGCAGACAAGCAGCGGTGTTACCATAGCAACCAATCACTATCATATATTATATAATCTGTATGATCAGCACATAGATACATTATATCATATATTATACAGTGTGTATGACAAATAGTGCAGACAAGCAGCGGTGTTACCATAGCAACCAATCACAATCATATATTATAGAATCTGTATGATCAGCACATAGATACATTATATCATATATTATACAGTGTGTATGACAAATAGTGCAGACAAGCAGCCGTGTTACCATAGCAACCAATCACAATCATATATTATAGAATCTGTATGATCAGCACATAGATACATTATATCATATATTATACAGTGTGTGTGACAAATAGTGCAGACAGACAGCAGTGTTACCATAGCAACCAATCACAATCATATATTATAGAATCTGTATGATCGGCACATAGATACATTATATCATATATTATACAGTGTATGACACATAGTGCAGACAAGCAGCGGTGTTACCATAGCAACCAATCACAATCATATATTATAGAATCTGTATGATCAGCACATAGATACATTATACATATATTATACAGTGTGTATGACAAATAGTGCAGACAAGCAGCCGTGTTACCATAGCAACCAATCACAATCATATATTATAGACTCTGTATGATCAGCACATAGATACATTATATCATATATTATACAGTGTATGACAAATAGTGCAGACAAACAGCCGTGTTACCATAGTAACCAATCACAATCATATATTATAGAATCTGTAAGATCAGCACATAGATACATTATATCATATATTATACAGTGTGTATGACAAATAGTGCAGACAAACAGCCGTGTTACCATAGCAACCAATCACAATCATATATTATAGAATCTGTATGATCAGCACATAGATACATTATATCATACAGTGGAGGAAATAAGTATTTGATCCCTTGCTGATTTTGTAAGTTTGCCCACTGTCAAAGACATGAACAGTCTAGAATTTTTAGGCTAGGTTAATTTTACCAGTGAGAGATAGATTATATATAAAAAATAAAATAAAAATCACATTGTCAAAATTATATATATTTATTTGCATTGTGCACAAATAAATAAGTATTTGATCCCCTACCAACCATTAAGAGTTCAGCCTCCTCCAGACCAGTTACACGCTCCAAATCAACTTGGTGCCTGCATTAAAGACAGCTGTCTTACATGGTCACTTGTATAAAAGACTCCTGTCCACAGACTCAATTAATCAGTCTGACTCTAACCTCTACAACATGGGCAAGACCAAAGAGCTTTCTAAGGATGTCAGGGACAAGATCATAGACCTGCACAAGGCTGGAATGGGCTACAAAACCATAAGTAAGACGCTGGGTGAGAAGGAGACAACTGTTGGTGCAATAGTAAGAAAATGGAAGACATACAAAATGACTATCAATCGACATCGATCTGGGGCTCCATGCAAAATCTCACCTCGTGGGGTATCCTTGATCCTGAGGAAGGTGAGAGCTCAGCCGAAAACTACACGGGGGGAACTTGTTAATGATCTCAAGGCAGCTGGGACCACAGTCACCAAGAAAACCATTGGTAACACATTACGCCGTAATGGATTAAAATCCTGCAGTGCCCGCAAGGCCCCCCTGCTCAAGAAGGCACATGTACAGTCCCATTTGAAGCTTGCAAATGAACATCTGGATGATTCTGAGAGTGATTGGGAGAAGGTGCTGTGCTCAGATGAGACTAAAATTGAGCTCTTTGGCATTAACTCAACTCGCAGTGTTTGGAGGAAGAGAAATGCTGCCTATGACCAAAAAGAACACCGTCCCCACTGTCAAGCATGGAGGTGGAAACATTATGTTTTGGGGGTGTTTCTCTGCTAAGGGCACAGGACTACTTCACCGCATCAATGGGAGAATGGATGGAGCCGTGCACCGTCAAATCCTGAGTGACAACCTCCTTCCCTCCACCAGGACATAAAAAATGGCTCGTGGCTGGGTCTTCCAGCACGACAATTACCCCAAACATACAGCCAAGGCAACAAAGGAGTGGCTCAAAAAGAAGCACATTAAGGTCATGGAGTGGCCTAGCCAGTCTCCAGACCTTAATCCCATCGAAAACTTATGGAGGGAGCTGAAGATCCGAGTTGCCAAGCGACAGCCTCGAAATCTTAATGATTTACAGATGATCTGCAAAGAGGAGTGGGCCAAAATTCCATCTAACATGTGTGCAAACCTCATCATCAACTACTAAAAATGTCTGACTGCTGTGCTTGCCAACAAGGGTTTTGCCACCAAGTATTAAGTCTTGTTTGCCAAAGGGATCAAATACTTATTTCTCTGTGCACAATGCAAATAAATATATATAATTTTGACAATGTGATTTTTTTTTATTATTTTTATATAATCTATCTCTCACTAGTAAAGTTAACCTAGCCTAAAAATTCTAGACTGTTCATGTCTTTGACAGTGGGCAAACTTACAAAATCAGCAAGGGATCAAATACTTATTTCCTTCACTGTATATTATACAGTGTATGACAAATAGTGCAGACAAGCAGCCGTGTTACCATAGCAACCAATCACAATCATATATTATAGAATCTGTATGATCAGCACATAGATACATTATATCATATATTATACAGTGTGTATGACACATAGTGCAGACAAGCAGCAGTGTTACCATAGCAACCAATCACTATCATATATTATAGAATCTGTATGATCAGCGCATAGATACATTATATCATATATTATACAGTGTATATGACAAATAGTGCAGACAAGCAGCGGTGTTACCATAGCAACCAATCACAATCATATATTATAGAATCTGTATGATCAGCACATAGATACATTATATCATATATTATACAGTGTATGACAAATAGTGCAGACAAGCAGCCGTGTTACCATAGCAACCAATCACAATCATATATTATAGAATCTGTATGATCAGCACATAGATACATTATATCATATATTATACAGTGTATGACACATAGTGCAGACAAGCAGCCGTGTTACCATAGCAACCAATCACAATCATATATTATAGAATCTGTATGATCAGCACATAGATACATTATATCATATATTATACAGTGTGATGACACATAGTGCAGACAAGCAACGGTGTTACCATAGCAACCAATCACAGTCATATATTATAGAATCTGTATGATCAGCACATAGATACATTATATCATATATTATACAGTGTGTATGACAAATAGTGCAGACAAACAGCCGTGTTACCATAGCAACCAATCACAATCATATATTATAGAATCTGTATGATCAGCACATAGATACATTATATCATATATTATACAGTGTGTGACAAATAGAGCAGACAAGCAGCGGTGTTACCATAGCAACCAATCACAATCATATATTATAGAATCTGTATGATCAGCACATAGATACATTATATCATATATTATACAGTGTATATGACAAATAGTGCAGACAAGCAGCGGTGTTACCATAGCAACCAATCACAATCATATATTATACAGTGTGTATGACAAATAGTGCAGACAGCTGTGTTACCATAGCAACCAATCACAATCATATATTATAGAATCTGTATGATCAGCACATAGATACATTATATCATATATTATACAGTGTGTGACAAATAGTGCAGACAAACAGCCGTGTTACCATAGCAACCAATCACAATCATATATTATAGAATCTGTATGATCAGCACATAGATACATTATATCATATATTATACAGTGTGTATGACAAATAGTGCAGACAAGCAGTGGTGTTACCATAGCAAACAATCACAATCATATATTATAGAATCTGTATGATCCGCACATAGATACATTATATCATATATTATACAGTGTGTATGACAAATAGTGCAGACAAACAGCCGTGTTACCATAGCAACCAATCACAATCATATATTATAGAATCTGTATGATCCGCACATAGATACATTATATCATATATTATACAGTGTGTATGACAAATAGTGCAGACAAGCAGCCGTGTTACCATAGCAACCAATCACAATCATATATTATAGAATCTGTATGATCAGCACATAGATACATTATATCATATATTATACAGTGTGTATGACAAATAGTGCAGACAAGCAGCGGTGTTACCATAGCAACCAATCACAGTCATATATTATAGAATCTGTATGATCAGCACATAGATACATTATATCATATATTATACAGTGTGTATGACACATAGTGCAGACAAGCAGCAGTGTTACCATAGCAACCAATCACAATCATATATTATAGAATCTGTATGATCAGCACATAGATACATTATATCATATATTATACAGCGTGTATGACCAATAGTGCAGACAAACAGCCATGTTACCATAGCAACCAATCACTATCATATATTATAGAATCTGTATGATCAGCACATAGATACATTATATCATATATTATACAGTGTATGACACATAGTGCAGACAAACAGCCGTGTTACCATAGCAACCAATCACAATCATATATTATAGAATCGGTATGATCAGCACATAGATACATTATATCATATATTATACAGTGTGTATGACACATAGTGCAGACAAGCAGCCGTGTTACCATAGCAACCAATCACAATCATATATTATAGAATCTGTATGATCAGCACATAGATACATTATATCATATATTATACAGTGTATGACAAATAGTGCAGACAAACAGCCGTGTTACCATAGCAACCAATCACAATCATATATTATAGAATCTGTATGATCAGCACATGAATACATTATATCATATATTATACAGTGTGTATGACAAATAGTGCAGACAAGCAGCGGTGTTACCATAGCAACCAATCACAATCATATATTATAGAATCTGTATGATCAGCACATGAATACATTATATCATATATTATACAGTGTGTATGACAAATAGTGCAGACAAGCAGCGGTGTTACCATAGCAACCAATCACAATCATATATTATAGAATCTGTATGATCAGCACATAGATACATTATATCATATATTATACAGTGTATGACAAATAGTGCAGACAAACAGCGGTGTTACCATAGCAACCAATCACAATCATATATTATAGAATCTGTATGATCAGCAGATAGATACATTATATCATATATTATACAGTGTGTATGACACATAGTGCAGACAAGCAGCGGTGTTACCATAGCAACCAATCACAATCATATATTATAGAATCTGTATGATCAGCACATAGATACATTATATCATATATTATACAGTGTGTGTGACAAATAGTGCAGACAGACAGCAGTGTTACCATAGCAACCAATCACAATCATATATTATAGAATCTGTATGATCGGCACATAGATACATTATATCATATATTATACAGTGTATGACACATAGTGCAGACAAGCAGCCGTGTTACCATAGCAACCAATCACAATCATATATTATAGACTCTGTATGATCAGCACATAGATACATTATATCATATATTATACAGTGTATGACAAATAGTGCAGACAAACAGCCGTGTTACCATAGTAACCAATCACAATCATATATTATAGAATCTGTAAGATCAGCACATAGATACATTATATCATATATTATACAGTGTGTATGACAAATAGTGCAGACAAACAGCCGTGTTACCATAGCAACCAATCACAATCATATATTATAGAATCTGTATGATCAGCACATAGATACATTATATCATATATTATACAGTGTATGACAAATAGTGCAGACAAGCAGCCGTGTTACCATAGCAACCAATCACAATCATATATTATAGAATCTGTATGATCAGCACATAGATACATTATATCATATATTATACAGTGTGTATGACACATAGTGCAGACAAGCAGCAGTGTTACCATAGCAACCAATCACTATCATATATTATAGAATCTGTATGATCAGCGCATAGATACATTATATCATATATTATACAGTGTATATGACAAATAGTGCAGACAAGCAGCGGTGTTACCATAGCAACCAATCACAATCATATATTATAGA
The DNA here is from genome assembly GCF_050947455.1 of Rhinoderma darwinii. Classification (NCBI taxonomy): domain Eukaryota; kingdom Metazoa; phylum Chordata; class Amphibia; order Anura; family Rhinodermatidae; genus Rhinoderma; species Rhinoderma darwinii. The sequence continues at coordinate 644,099,569 of NC_134687.1, read as the reverse complement.
ATCTGTATGATCAGCACATAGATACATTATATCATATATTATACAGTGTATGACAAATAGTGCAGACAAGCAGCCGTGTTACCATAGCAACCAATCACAATCATATATTATAGAATCTGTATGATCAGCACATAGATACATTATATCATATATTATACAGTGTATGACACATAGTGCAGACAAGCAGCCGTGTTACCATAGCAACCAATCACAATCATATATTATAGAATCTGTATGATCAGCACATAGATACATTATATCATATATTATACAGTGTGATGACACATAGTGCAGACAAGCAACGGTGTTACCATAGCAACCAATCACAGTCATATATTATAGAATCTGTATGATCAGCACATAGATACATTATATCATATATTATACAGTGTGTATGACAAATAGTGCAGACAAACAGCCGTGTTACCATAGCAACCAATCACAATCATATATTATAGAATCTGTATGATCAGCACATAGATACATTATATCATATATTATACAGTGTGTGACAAATAGAGCAGACAAGCAGCGGTGTTACCATAGCAACCAATCACAATCATATATTATAGAATCTGTATGATCAGCACATAGATACATTATATCATATATTATACAGTGTATATGACAAATAGTGCAGACAAGCAGCGGTGTTACCATAGCAACCAATCACAATCATATATTATACAGTGTGTATGACAAATAGTGCAGACAGCTGTGTTACCATAGCAACCAATCACAATCATATATTATAGAATCTGTATGATCAGCACATAGATACATTATATCATATATTATACAGTGTGTGACAAATAGTGCAGACAAACAGCCGTGTTACCATAGCAACCAATCACAATCATATATTATAGAATCTGTATGATCAGCACATAGATACATTATATCATATATTATACAGTGTGTATGACAAATAGTGCAGACAAGCAGCGGTGTTACCATAGCAACCAATCACAATCATATATTATAGAATCTGTATGATCAGCACATAGATACATTATATCATATATTATACAGTGTGTATGACAAATAGTGCAGACAAACAGAGGTGTTACCATAGCAACCAATCACAATCATATATTATAGAATCTGCATGATCAGCACATAGATACATTATATAATATATTATACAGTGTGGATGACACATAGTGCAGACAAGCAGCAGTGTTACCATAGCAACCAATCACAATCATATATTATAGAATCTGTATGATCAGCACACATACATTATATCATATATTATACAGTGTGTGACACATAGTGCAGACAAGCAGCCGTGTTACCATAGCAACCAATCACAATCATATATTATAGAATCTGTATGATCAGCACATAGATACATTATATCATATATTATACAGTGTGTATGACAAATAGTGCAGACAAACAGCGGTGTTACCATAGCAAACAATCACAATCATATATTATAGAATCTGTATGATCCGCACATAGATACATTATATCATATATTATACAGTGTGTATGACAAATAGTGCAGACAAACAGCCGTGTTACCATAGCAACCAATCACAATCATATATTATAGAATCTGTATGATCCGCACATAGATACATTATATCATATATTATACAGTGTGTATGACACATAGTGCAGACAAGCAGCCGTGTTACCATAGCAACCAATCACAGTCATATATTATAGAATGTGTATGATCAGCACATAGATACATTATATCATATATTATACAGTGTGTATGACAAATAGTACAGACAAGCAGCGGTGTTACCATAGCAACCAATCACAATCATATATTATAGAATCTGTATGATCAGCACATAGATACATTATATCATATATTATACAGTGTGTATGACAAATAGTGCAGACAAGCAGCCGTGTTACCATAGCAACCAATCACAATCATATATTATAGAATCTGTATGATCAGCACATAGATACATTATATCATATATTATACAGTGTGTATGACAAATAGTGCAGACAAGCAGCGGTGTTACCATAGCAACCAATCACAGTCATATATTATAGAATCTGTATGATCAGCACATAGATACATTATATCATATATTATACAGTGTGTATGACACATAGTGCAGACAAGCAGCAGTGTTACCATAGCAACCAATCACAATCATATATTATAGAATCTGTATGATCAGCACATAGATACATTATATCATATATTATACAGCGTGTATGACCAATAGTGCAGACAAACAGCCATGTTACCATAGCAACCAATCACTATCATATATTATAGAATCTGTATGATCAGCACATAGATACATTATATCATATATTATACAGTGTATGACACATAGTGCAGACAAACAGCCGTGTTACCATAGCAACCAATCACAATCATATATTATAGAATCGGTATGATCAGCACATAGATACATTATATCATATATTATACAGTGTGTATGACACATAGTGCAGACAAGCAGCCGTGTTACCATAGCAACCAATCACAATCATATATTATAGAATCTGTATGATCAGCACATAGATACATTATATCATATATTATACAGTGTATGACAAATAGTGCAGACAAACAGCCGTGTTACCATAGCAACCAATCACAATCATATATTATAGAATCTGTATGATCAGCACATAGATACATTATATCATATATTATAGACTCTGTATGATCAGCACATGAATACATTATATCATATATTATACAGTGTGTATGACAAATAGTGCAGACAAGCAGCGGTGTTACCATAGCAACCAATCACAATCATATATTATAGAATCTGTATGATCAGCACATGAATACATTATATCATATATTATACAGTGTGTATGACAAATAGTGCAGACAAGCAGCGGTGTTACCATAGCAACCAATCACAATCATATATTATAGAATCTGTATGATCAGCACATAGATACATTATATCATATATTATACAGTGTATGACAAATAGTGCAGACAAACAGCGGTGTTACCATAGCAACCAATCACAATCATATATTATAGAATCTGTATGATCAGCAGATAGATACATTATATCATATATTATACAGTGTGTATGACACATAGTGCAGACAAGCAGCGGTGTTACCATAGCAACCAATCACAATCATATATTATAGAACCTGTATGATCAGCACATAGATATATTATATCATATATTATACAGTGTGTATGACAAATAGAGCAGACAAACAGCAGTGTTACCATAGCAACCAATCACAATCATATATTATAGAATCTGTATGATCAGCACATAGATACATTATATCATATATTATACAGTGTATGACAAATAGTGCAGACAGCGGTGTTACCATAGCAACCAATCACAATCATATATTATAGAATCTGTATGATCAGCACATAGATACATTATATCATATATTATACAGTGTGTATGACAAATAGTGCAGACAAACAGCCGTGTTACCATAGCAACCAATCACTATCATATGTTATAGAATCTGTATGATCAGCACATAGATACATTATATCATATATTATACAGTGTATGACAAATAGTGCAGACAGCGGTGTTACCATAGCAACCAATCACAATCATATATTATAGAATCTGTATGATCGGCACATAGATACATTATATCATATATTATACAGTGTGTGTGACAAATAGTACAGACAAGCAGCCGTGTTACCATAGTAACCAATCACAATCATATATTATAGAATCTGTATGATCAGCACATAGATACATTATATCATATATTATACAGTGTATGACAAATAGTGTAGACAAGCAGCGGTGTTACCATAGTAACCAATCACAATCATATATTATAGAATCTGTATGATCAGCACACATACATTATATCATATATTATACATATAATACATATCCTCAGGATAGGCAAATCAATAGCTGATGGGTCGGGGTGCGACTACCGGGACCCCTGCCGATCAGCTGTTTTGAAGAGGCTACAGCACTCGTACGAACGCCGCTTTCTCTTCATGTCTTCTTTCTCACTGTGAATCTTTGACATGCATTTAGCAGTGATTCACAGGTATTTCAGCCTTTTCTCCCATTAAAGTGAATAGTGAATGTTTCAGATTTCCCTTTCCGGAACTAATATTTAGTGGCGTCACCATTGTTTCGATATCTGTGTTGCATGAAGTCTACCATTTTCTGGCACCTCTGAACAGGTATTCCAGTCCAGGAAGATTGGACGTCATTCCACAGTTCTTCTGCATTTTTTAGTTTTTCCTCATAAACCGCATATTTGATGTCATCCCACAAGTTCTCTATGGGATGGAGGTCGTGGGATTGGGCTGCTACTCCATTACCTGAATCCTGTATTTCTGTACCCAAGATGTTGTTCACTTAGGGTATGTTCACACGGCCTATTTACGGACGTAAATCGGGCGTTTTTGCCCCGAATTACGCCCGAAAATAGCGCCTCAATAGCGCTGACAAACATCTGCCCATTGAAAGCAATGGGCAGACGTTTGTCTGTTCACACGAGGCGTATATTTACGCGCCGCTGTCAAATGACGGCGCGTAAATAGACGCCCGCGTAGAAGAAGTGACCTGTCACTTCTTTGGCCGTAATTGGAGCCGCTATTCATTGACTCCAATGAATAGCAGCGCTAATTACGGCCGTAATTGACGCGGCGGTCAAGCGCCTGCACATGCCGGTACGGCTGAATTTACGGGGATGTTTTCAGGCTGAAACATCCCCGTAATTTCAGCCGTTACGGACCCCCGCCGTGTGAACATACCCTTACTGGTATATTTTGAGTCATTGTCGTGTTGGAACACCTATTTCAAGGGCATTTCTTCACCATAGGGCAACATGATCTCCTCAAGTATTTTGATATCTTCAAACTGATCCATTGTATGCGATAAATAGGCCCAGCACCATGGTATGAGAAACATCCCCATATCATGATTTTTGCAGCACCATGCTTTACTGTCTGTGTACTGTGACTTGAATTCAGTGCTCGGGGGTCTTCTGACATACTGTCTGCGGCCACTAGACCCAAAAAGAACAATTTAGCTTTTATCAGTCCACAAAATGTTGCGCCATTTCGCTTTGGACAGTCAATGTGTTCCTTGGCAAATTTGAACCAATTCAGGACGTCTTTTTTTTCAACAACGGGACTTTGCAGGGAGTTCTTGCTGGTAACTTGGCTTCATTTGATCGCCGTCTGATTGGAGCGGATTATTGGTAACTTCACATCTTCTTTGATCTTTCTGGAGGTGATCATTGGCTGAGCCTAGGGCTAGGCGATTTTGCCAAAAAATGTAATCTAGATTTTTTTCATCTCTATGGTCAATTTTCGATTTGAATCTCGATTTTATTAAATAAACTAAAAAAAAAAAAAAGATCCTGTTGGCTAGAGGGGCACCGTCAGGTAAAGTGAGGAACCTGGGGCGTGGAGATATGCCATCAGGGGCCTCAAAGCACTTAGTTGGCAGGAAAATGTCTGGCAGGTAGGAAGGCATTACTAGGGCTGCAAGGTACATGGTGGGTGGAAAGACACCTGGAGGGTGGGTGAGCTATATATATCAGGGGCAGCGAGGTGACTATAGAGATAATGAGATAGCAGCAGAGGCACCTGGAGGTGAAGGATGAAAAACATATTAAAGACTGCCATTTAAAGGCTATGTAAACCTTTGAAAGGCATTTTTTTTTCTATAAAAAGGTTAGTCAGTGTGATTGGTGCAACTTTATAATTAGTTTTTATTAAAAAATTGTTTTACTTTTTGAAATACAGCTGTTCTGTATTCTCTAAACAGAGCGGCTGTATATAGCGCTAAATCCTGTTCCAGTCAGGTCCGCGTTACTGACTGGTTCAGTGTAAGGGGGTTGACACGCAGGATCCACCTGTAATCTATCAAATCTAAGTTAGTAATTTAAAACACAAGTTGCATGTACTCCAAAATGGTACTGATAGAAACAAGTCGTCCCGCAAAAAAAAAGCCCTCATACAGCTGCATCGGTTGAAAAATAAAAAGTTATGGCTCTTCAAATATAGAGACACAAAATCTCATAATTTTGAAGAAAAAAAAAGTGTTTTTACTATGTAAAAGTAGTAAATCATAAGAAAACAATATAAACTTGTTATCGTCGCAATCGCAACAATCCACTGAATAAAGTTATTATGTTATTTATATCACACGGTAAATGGCGTAAATTAAAGACGACAAAAAAGTGGCGAAATTGCAGGGTTTTTTTCTTTTATGTCCCAAAAAACTTTAATAAAGGTTAATCAATAAGTTATGTGTACCCTGAAATGGTGCTATTAGAAAATACAACTTGTCTCTCAAAAAACAAGTCCTTATACAGCTATGTCGACGCAAAAAAAAAAAAGTTATAGCTCTTCGAATGAGTCGATGGAAAAACTTAAAAAATAGCATGGTCATCAAGGTTTAAAATAGGCTGGTCACTAACGGGTTAAGCTAACCTGAGGCGAACGTATGCTGGTAGCAGGAACAACAAAGAATTAGGTGGTGAGGTGCAACAGGGATACAATATGTGTGTGATTTATGTGTGTGTTGGTGTACAAACAAATGCTAAAAAAAAAAGGCCGCCATTTTATCTAACCTAAGGCTCTAAAGAACAACTCATATTGTCACTCAAAGCCTGTAAAAAGGCTAAAAGAATTAGCCCCGCCTCCCAGTCCCTTATATACAAATAGCCTGCCTGCCCTCTCCAACCCTGCCCACAAATCTCAGTTTACATTCCTCCACATGCCCTCGGCTGGCAGCCTATGACTTCATAAGCTGCCAGTCAATAGAAGACTAATAGATGCTGTACTGACATGCCGTGTCAGTCATGCGGAGCATTACGTCAGGCAGCCACAGGAGGTGGGAGAAAACAGCATTGTAACATCCTGTACGCCAGAGTTTCCCAACATTTTCGGACTCGAGGCACACCTGGAAAAAAAAATTCTCAGGGCAGAGTGCGAAAAGGTTGGGAAACTCCGGCGTACAGGATGTACCAAAAATTGTTTCGAGAAAGACAGAAAAAGAGCTAAAAACAAGCATTACACTCTTAGGCTGGATTCACACGAGCGTGTGCTTTTTGCGCACGCAAAAAACGCAGAGTTTTGCCTGCGCAAAAGGCACATAACAGCTCCATGTGGCAGCAGCACATGATGCGCGGCTGCGTGCTTTTCGCGCAGCTGCGATCATTATGACACTCCATTTGGATGTTTGTAAACAGAAAAGCACGTCGTGCTTTTCTGTTTTCATTCATCCTTTTCACAGCTGTTGCACGAATTACGCTGTTCGCACGGAAGTTCAATGGGTGCGTGATGCGCAAAAAATGCTCAAAGAATGGACATGCCGTGACTTTTACGCAGCGGACCAACGCTGCGTAAAAATCACGCACGTCTGCACGGCCCCATAGACTAATATAGGTCCGTGCGATGCGCGTGAAAATCACGCGCGTTGCACGGACGTATATCCCGTTCGTCTGAATAAGCCCTTAGGGTATGTTCACACAGAAAAAATCTGCCTCGAAATTCCTTCAGGAATTTTGAGGCAGATTTTGAGTTGACAGCGTTATTTGACCTGACTTGACTTTTTTGTCTACATTTTTTTAAACTGTTGAAGCTAATGCAAAAGACGGAGGCAAAAAAAGCAATCCAGAGGCGCACCGTAGGTTTTTTCTGCCTCATATTAATTTCAATTGGAGGTGGAAACTACTTGAAGACCATCAGCCCCACTCACAGTAAAAAAATCGTCAGCCCACCATCTACAGATGCCCCCTGTAGGTAGTGCCACACAGCCCCCTTGTAGGTAGCGCCACCCCCTCATGTTGATCGCGCCACTGTAGCTTGATGTCTCTGTCCATGAGCGGAATCCCCGGCCACAGTGGGGTTCCGCACCTTCAGGGAGCTATAGTGGCTCTATGTACAGGAAAGGGGTGTGGGGGTGCCATCTACAGATGTGGGGGGTGCCATCTACAAGGGGGCTGCAAAAAATCTCCTCCTCTTCACATGCACTTCGCCCTTTGAGGAGAGAAAGCACAGCCGTGGCAAGGGTTCAGAGGAGTGTCGCGGCACCCCTGGAGGGGTCTGGCATCCCGGTTGGGAACCCCTGCTGTACTTCTCTCCTCCCAAGTAAATGTCGGAAGAGTGCGACGAGGTCGAGGGTAGTGACGAGGCAGCGGGGCAGAGCTTCATCCTGTAGCTCGTCCTGTAGCTCGGCCCGACGGCACCATTATTAAACCGATTCACAGAACAGAGAATCGTCAGAGGCCTCAAAGGCGAATTAACCTAATTAATTTAATTTTTCTCCCTGCCCTAACTGAGCCTTTGGAATTTCTATTGCTATTCTTCAATCCATTCGAACAGTAGTTCCCCACTTCCCTCTGCGTCTTTCCGGTTTTGGTTGCCACTTCAAGGAATTTGAGATCATTTTAACTGAGCAGCCTAGAATTTGCTGCACTTCTCTATATGAATTTTCCTCTGCGAACAACTTTTTAATCAAAGCAGGTTTTTCATCAGAACAATGTCTGAAACGACCCATTTTCCCCAGTATTTCAGAAGGAAACACACTATAACCAACATGCGCATAATTTGCCACCCTCCTACATTAAATAAGTGCCAAAATTTACACCTGAACAAGCCCCTTTTAATTAATGATTCAATGAGCGGCATGCATGTCCTAATTGTTGGCTCTGTTATTTTTCTACTCTTCTACTACACTTACAATTATTTGCTATGTAGAAAGATCCCTTCTAGCAAAAACATTGATTTATCAGGTTAATGATGTTGGACTGCTATGTTTTTTTTAACACTACTGTATGTGGAAGTAAACTGCTGTTTGGGCACACTGTCAGGCTCCAAAGGGAGGGAGCACCATTTTTCTTTTGGAGCCTAGATTTTGCTTCGTAGTAGTTCTGTTTGGGGTATTACTGGTGTTTCAGTATATAATGTGGGGTATATGTAATCTGTGAGGAGTACATCAGGGTATATGTAAACTGTGCGGAGTACATCAGGGTATATGTAAACTGTGAGGAGTACATCAGGGGATATGTAAACTGTGAGGAGTACATCAGGGTATATGTAAATGTGGGGAGTACATCGGGGTATATGTAAACTGTGCGGACTACATCGGTGTATATGTAAGTTGTGCGGACTACAACAGATCATATGTAAACTGTGCGGAGTACATCAGGTCATATGTAATATGTGAGGAGTGCATCAGGGCATATGTAAGCTGTGAGGAGTACATCAGGGTATATGTAAACTGTGAGGTATACATCAGGGTATATGTAATCTGTGAGGAGTACATTGGGGTATATGTAATGAATACATCACGGTATATGTAATCTGTGAGGAGTACATCAGGGTATATGTAATGTGTGAGGAGAACATCAGGGTATATGTAAGCTGTGAGGAGTACATCAGGGTATTGTAATCTGTGAGGAGTACATCAGGGTATATGTAATCTTTGAGGAGTACATCAGGGTATATGTAATCTGTGAGGAGTACATCAGGATATATGTAATCTGTGAGGAGTACATCAGGATATATGTAATCTGTGAGGAGTACATCAGGGTATATGTAATCTGTGAGGAGTACATCAGGGTATATGTAATATGTGAGGAGTACATCAGGGTATATGTAATATGTGAGGAGTACATCAGGGTATATGTAATATGTGAGGAGTACATCAGGCTATATGTAATATGTGAGGAGTACATCAGGATATATGTAATCTGTGAGGAGTACATCAGGGTATATGTAATATGTGAGGAGTACATCAGGGTATATGTAAACTGTGCGGAGTACATCAGGGTATATGTAATATGTGAGGAGTACATCAGGGTATATGAAAGCTCTGCGGAGTACATCAGGATATATGTAAACTGTGAGGAGTACATCATGATATATGTAATCTGTGAACAGTACATCAGGGTATATGTAATATGTGAGGAGTACATCAGGGTATATGTAATCTGTGAGGAGTACATCCGGGTATATGTAATCTGTGAGGAGTACATCAGGGTATATGTAAGATGTGAGGAGTACATCAGGGTAAATGTAATATGTGAGGAGTACATCAGGGTATATGTAATCTGTGCGGAGTACATCAGGGTATATGTAATATGTGAGGAGTACATCAGGATATATGTAATATGTGAGGAGTACATCAGGGTATATGTAAGATGTGAGGAGTACATCAGGGTATATGTAATATGTGAGGAGTACATCAGGGTATATGTAATATGTGAGGAGTACATCAGGGTATATGTAATATGTGAGGAGTACATCAGGGTATATGTAATATGTGAGGAGTACATCAGGGTATATGTAATATGTGAGGAGTACATCAGGGTATATGTAATATGTGAGGAGTACATCAGGATATATGTAATATGTGAGGAGTACATCAGGGTATATGTAATATGTGAGGAGTACATCAGGATATATGTAATCTGTGAGGAGTACATCAGGGTATATGTAATCTGTGAGGAGTACATCAGGGTATATGTAAGATGTGAGGAGTACATCAGGGTATATGTAATATGTGAGGAGTACATCAGGGTATATGTAATATGTGAGGAGTACATCAGGGTATATGTAATCTGTGCGGAGTACATCAGGGTATATGTAATCTGTGCAAAGTACATCAGGGTATATGTAATCAGGGTATATGTAATCTGTGAGGCGTACATCAGGGTATATGTAATCTGCGCGGAGTACATCAGGGTATATGTAATCTGTGAGGAGTACATCAGGGTATATGTAATATGTGAGGCGTACATCAGGGTATATGTAATATATGAGTAGTACATCAGGTCATAATAAGGTGGTGTAGTAATAGGGTAAATACAATTATCCATAGATGTGTGTTACGCTGTGAAACAATCCTTTCTGCACAGGCCAGTGTCGCACTGATAAATTATCTCCTTTCTTATCCCCCTTTTGGTCCACACTTTGCACCTTTGCAGTTTGGGGAATTTTGCTGGGAAAGTGTTGTCCTGGTATAATACGGGCACCCTCGCTTCCAGCAGATATGTTTGGGCCCTGCCCTTCCTGGTTCCCAAATATTAGGGCCTTGATAATCACCTCTTGAAACAGAAGAAATGTTCCCATCGGGCCTGCACATCTAAAAAAAAAGAATCCCTGACTTACGGAAGCTCTAACTTATTTATTTTGTCATAGACGTAGTGGTATGAGGGCTGTTTACTGGTACCATATGTTTTTAGGCAAACATCAAAAAATAGCAATTCCTTTTTTTTTTAACCGGTTTTTCACGGTTTTGTATAAATTATACGATTTATCAGTACGATTATGGCAATACCAAATTTATATCGTTTTTGTATGTTTTACTACTATTACATAATAACATTTTCTTTTTAATACAATCATGTTTCTGAGTAGTCAAATTCTGAGAGCCATAACTTTTTTTCTTTTCTGTCGACGGAGCTGTGAGAGGGCTAATTTTTTGCAGGAAGAGCTCTTGTCTTTATTGGTAAAATTTTTGGGTACATGTGACTTTTTGATCACTTTTTATTCTATTCTATTTTTTTGTGAGGCAAGGTGATCAAAATTCTGGTATGATTTTTATTACAGCGTTTACAGTGCGTTAATAATTAAATGTTAACTCTACTGGTCCGTACGATTCCCGCGATAGAAAATGTATATATTTTTATACAACTTTGCAACTTTTTGCATAATAAAATTAAATTTTGGAAAAAGAATGTATTTTTTTGTGTTGCCATGTCCTGAGAACCATAACTTTTTATTTTTTCCGTTGGAGGAGCTGTATGAGGGCTGTTTTTTGCGGGAAGAGCTGTAAGTTTTTATTGGTATCATTTTTTTGGGACGTGACTTTTTGATAACTTTTTATTAACTTTTGTTTTTTGTCCCACTAGGAGCCCGTGCCACCAACTTGCCATAACTGTACGACAGAATGTGGCAACACCTTGCTGCTCATACAGTTAAACATTTGTTAACTCCTTCTTGACATTTGTTGTATCTACAAACATGGTATAATGAATATGTAATATTCTAATGTTATATTTTACCTTTAAGGGTGTTTTCAGATGTTGCAGTCGAGATGAACATGAAAACACGAAAAAAATGTTGATACGGTTGTGATTTTTACAGGTGAAACTGCAGCTGCATAGAAAACCAAAGCAAATCCCAATACGTGCGTTTTTTAATGTATTTTATTTTTTTTTGGTACGGTTTCAACCGAAATGTCTGTATATACCCTAAGGCTGGGTTCATACGACCATGTTAAGTCCGTAATGGATGGAACGTATTTCGACCGGAAGTCCCGGACCGAACACAGTGCAGGGAGCCGGGCTCCTAGCATCATAGTTATGCACGATGCTAGGAGTCCCTGCCTCGCTGCCGGACAACTGTCCCGTACTGTAATCATGTTTTCAGTATGGGACAGTTGTCCTGCAGTGAGGCAGGGACTCCTAGCATCGTACATAACTATGATGCTAAGAGCCCGACTCCCTGCATTGTGTTTAGTCCGGTACTTGCGGCCGAAATACGTTCCGTCCATTACGGACGTAATGTGCTCGTGTGAATCCAGCCTAAAACTACGTAGAAATATAAAGGCCTTGTTTTTTGTGTGGTTAGTTCTTTTAGGGGTAGCATTTATACATTGATACAATAACTTTATTGTATTGTTGGTATTCCCATATTAAAAACGAAATCATGTGCATGTGATCCCCAACCAGTGTGCCGCGACACTCCTCTAATTCATTACCACAAGAAGGGGAATCACCGACGCTCTGGCTGGGGATTCTGCTCCTAGAGGGTGCACCTGACATCACTGTAGAGACATCAGGGGCTCCCTGAGGGAGCGGAATCCCTGGCCAGACTGTTGCCTGCACTCTGTTCGGGAAATCCACTCCTAGAAGCAGCCCCTAACATCACTGTCCATATATAGACAGTGATGTCAGGGGCTCTTCGTATAGTGGAATCCCTGGCCACAGCGTGGCCGATGCTCTGGCAGGGGATTCCACTCCTAGAGGGAGCACCAATGGCGCTGTCTACAGGGGGGTAGAGCTATCTACAGGGGGGTGGCCCTATCTTCTGGAGGGTGTGGCACTATCTATATGTTCACTATATACAAGAAACACTGTGGCACTATTTGGGGACAGCCACTAAGGGGGCGTTTTACTGTATGGGGGCAGCTATGGGGGCATTATACTCTATGAGGCAGTTATAGGGGTATTATACTGTATGGTGCAGCTGTGGGGACATTATACTGTATGGGGGCCGTTATAGGGACATTATACTGTATGGGGCAGTTATAGGGACATTATAATGTATGGGGAAAGCTATAGGGGCATTATACTGTATTGAGGCAGCTAGTTTAACATTTTTATTTGTGTCAGTGAGGAACTTTATAGTCGTGTGAAAAGAGGACATAAAATTCACAGGCAAAAATAACATCTGCTGTATATGTATGACGGAAGTTGGTGAGGGAAAGTATAGAGTGGGTTCACGGGTTGTCATGGCAGCCTAGGGAGACTAAAAAATAAATAAAAGGAAAACACAGTTAACCCCTTAACCTCTTAAGGACGCAGCCACTTTTGGACCATATGACACAGCCTCATTTTATAAATCTGACATGTGTCACTTTATGTGGTAATAACTCCAGAATTCTGTTACCTATCCGAGCGATTCTGAGATTGTTTTCTCGTGACATATTGTACTTTATGTTAGTCAAAAAATTTGGTCGATAAATCCAATATTTATTTGTGAAAAACACCAAAATTTGGAGAAAATTTGCAAAAATTAGCATTTTTCTAAATTCAAATGTATCTGCTTGTAAGACACAAAATAGTGACTTGTTAACATTTCCAATATGTCTACTTTACGTTTGCATCATTTTTTGAACATCCTTTTATTTTTCTAGGATGTTACTAGGCTTATAAGTTTAGCAGCAATTTCTCATATTTTCAAGAACATTTCAAAAGGTGATTTTGTCAAGGACCAGTTCAGTTCTGAAGTGGCTTTGATGGCCTTATATATTTGGAACCCCCACAAATCACCCCATTTTAAAAACTGCATCCCTTAAAGTATTCAAAACAGCATTTAAAACGTTTCTTAACCCATTATACGTGTCACAGGAATTAAAGCAAAGTGGAAGGGAAATTTGCAAATTTCATTTTTTTTGCAGAAATTCCATTTTAATCAATTTTTTCCTGTAATACTGAAGGTTTTTACAAGAAACACAACTGAATATTTATTGCTGATTCTGCAGTTTTTAGAAATATCCCACATGTGGCTCGAGTGTGCTACTGTAACGACGGGGAAGGGAGACAGACAGGTGAGCCCTAATCTACCCGCCACTCAGTCCCTGCCTACTTGCAACGGCCCGTCCTAGGCGACGGCGTACAACTGGGAGATGGTCCCTATGCTCAATAAGTGCACGACAGACAAACAGACAAGGGTACACAGAAGCTAAGGGAAATGGGGCAGTTGCCCACGGCAACACCATGAGCAACAAGAGTGGTGAACGAACCGAGTCAAACCAGGAGTGTACGAGGTACCAAACGCAGAGCAGGAGAGTAGTGAACGAGCCGAGTCAAACCAGGAGTGTACGAGGTACCAAACGCAGAGCAGGAGAGTAGTCAGTAAGCCAGGGTCAATATGAAGCAGGGACAAATAGTTTAAGCAGCAGCAGCAGAGCCAGGAACCAGGCAGAATCACAGGCAAAGGAGGAGCAAGAAATGCAGGTATAAATAGACAGAGGGCGGGAGCTAGCTCTGTCTGGCCAGGCTGTGATAGGCTCTCCAAACTCCTCAGCCTCCCAGCCTGAGTGGTAGAAGATGGAGTCACTCTCTCAGACTTAGGAGCAGGTGCAGACAAATTACCCACGGGCGTCGACAGAGAAGCTGTGTCTGGCAGATCCTTTACAGCTACGGGCCTGAAACAAAAGCCCCAGAAGCAAAGGAGCACCTAGTGGATTTTTCGGCCTTCCTTTTCTTAAATTATATTTCAGGCACCATGTCAGGTCAGAAGAGGTCTTGTGGTGCAAAAACAAAGGAAACCCCCCAAAAGTGACTCCATTTTGGAAACTATACAACTAGAGGAATTCATCTAGGGGTGTAGTGATTATTTTGACCACACAGGTATTTCATAGATTTCATTAGAATTGGGCAGTGAAAATGAGAAATTACATTATTTTCCAATAAGATGTAGCTTTAGGTCAAAATGTTTCATTTTATCATCAAATAAAGGAGAAAAAGCACCAAAACATTTGCAAAGCAACTTCTCCAGAGTACGGAAATACCCCATATGTGGTAATAAACCACTGTATGAATACACATCAGGGCTCAGAAAGGAAGGAGCGCCATTTGGCGAGCACATTTTGCTGGATTGGTTTTTCTGCACCATGTCGCTTTTGCAAAGCCCCTTATGTACCAGTACAGTGGGAACTCCCCAAAAGTGACTCCATTTGGCAAACTACACCCATTGAGGAATTCATCTAGGGGGTAGTGAGCATTTTGACCCAACAGGTGTCTCATTGATTTTATTACAAATGGGCAGTGAAAATGAAAAATTACATTATTTTCCAATAAGACGTAGCATTAGTTCAAAATTTTTCATTTTCTCAACAAATAAAGGAGAAAAAGCACCATAACATTTGTAAAGCAACTTCTCCAGAGTACGGAAATACCCCACACGTGGTCATAAACGTCTATTTGGACACACAGCAAGGCTCTAAAGGGAAGGAGCGCCATTTAGTATTTGGAGTGGAGATTTTACAAGATTCGTTTTTTGACACCATGTTGCATTGAGCTATAGTACCAGTACAGTGGTACCCCCGAAAAATTACCCCATTTTGGAAACTAGATCCCTCAAAAAATTTATCTAGGGGTGTAGTGAGCATTTTGACCGCACAAGTGTTTTGGAAAAATGAGTAAACAATAGATGTTGCAGATTGAAATAGCTGTTTTCCACAGTTATGCCATTTCAGTGCCCAATGTGTTGTGCCCAGCTTGTACCACTGTAGACACACAACCCATAAATTGTTAAGCGGGTTCTCCAGAATACAGTAATACCCCATATGTGGTCATAAATTGCCGTTTGGGCACACTGCCAGGCTCAGTTGGACCACCATTTGGCTTTTGAAGCGCAGATTTTGCTTGGTGTTTTACTGGTATTTCAGCTTTTAATGTGGGGGCATATGTAAGCTGGGCGGAGTACATCAGGGTATATGTAAACTGGGCGGAGTACATCAGGGTATATGCAATCTGGGCAAAGTACATCAGGATATATGTAAGCTGGGCGGAGTGCAACAGGTCATAATAGGATGATGTAATAATGCGGTGAATTAATAATCCATGGATTGGTGTGGTACTCTTTGAACCAATCCTTTATGCACAGGCCGGGTTTATTGGGTATTATACAAAATATCTGCGCTCCAGTATTGCCTAATCTTTGACTTCTTCACTAGCCCTATAAGCAGCACAAGGCCCTAAAGTTTCCTCATCTCCGCTGCATCTACAGGGTCCACCTGTGGCAGTGGCGGATTAAGAAGACCATGGGCCCTGGGCTGTTACCCAAACTTGGGCCCCCCTTCTCCACCACCACCCTGCCGCGCCGTAACTATTGCTAACACTACCTAAACACTAGTACACAAAGTAGGCACATTATGCACAAAGTACACACAGTACACAAAGTACGCACATTATGCACAAAGTACGCACATTATGCACAAAGTACACAAAGTAGGCACATTATGCACAAAGTACGCACATTATGCACAAAGTACCACATTATGCACAAAGTACGCATATTATGCACAAAGTACGCACAAAGTACACACAAAGTACGCACAGTACACACATTATGCACAAAGTACGCACAGTACACACATTATGCACAAAGTACGCACAGTACACAAAGTACCACATTATGCACAAAGTACGCACATTATGCACAAAGTACGCACATTATGCACAAAGTACACAAAGTAGGCACATTATGCACAAAGTACGCACAGTACACAAAGTACCACATTATGCACAAAGTACACAAAGTAGGCACATTATGCACAAAGTACGCACATTATGCACAAAGTACCACATTATGCACAAAGTACGCACATTATGCACAAAGTACGCACATTATACACAAAGTAGGCACATTATGCACAAAGTACGCACATTATGCACAAAGTACCACATTATGCACAAAGTACGCACATTATGCACAAAGTACGCACATTATGCACAAAGTACGCACAAAGTACACACAAAGTACGCACAGTACACACATTATGCACAAAGTACGCACAGTACACACATTATGCACAAAGTACGCACAGTACACAAAGTACCACATTATGCACAAAGTACGCACATTATGCACAAAGTACGTACATTATGCACAAAGTACACAAAGTAGGCACATTATGCACAAAGTACGCACATTATGCACAAAGTACCACATTATGCACAAAGTACGCACATTATGCACAAAGTACGCACATTATGCACAAAGTACGCACAAAGTACACACAAAGTACGCACAAAACACACATTATGCACAAAGTACGCACAGAACACACATTATGCACAAAGTACGCACAGTACAAAGTACGCACATTATGCACAAAGTACGCACATTATGCACAAAGTACGCACAAACTACACACAAAGTACGCACAGTACACACATTATGCACAAAGTACGCACAGTACACACATTATGCACAAAGTACGCACAGTACAAAGTACGCACATTATGCACAAAGTACACACAGTACACAAAGTACACACATTATGCTCAAAGTACACAAAGTAGGCACATTATACACAAAGTATGCATAGTACACAAAGTACACACGAGTATGCACATTATACACAAAGTACACCTTGTAAACACATGAATATGGACATTAAACATACATGAATATGGACATTAAACATACATGAATATGGACATTAAACACACATGAATATGGACATTAAACATACATGAATATGGACATTAAACACACATGAATATGGACATTAAACATACATGAATACGGACATTAAACACACATGAATATGGACATTAAACACACATGAATATGGACATTAAACATGAATATGGATATTAAACATACATGAATATGGACATTAAACACACATGAATATGGACATTAAACACACATGCACTTACCTTTTATGTCTTCACTGCAGCTCTTCTCCTGCTCACAGCACGACACAGAGCCTGCCGACAGTCTCCCCTCCTCCATGTCCCGACAGCTAGCAGCAGAGGAGAGATGTTTAGAGCAGGGAAGGGGAGCTGGAGGGGGAGCTTCTAAAGCAGCACAGACCACGGCTGCTAAGTAGAAGCGAAGCTCCCCTCGCCTGACAGGTGCGGTCCTGGCACCGGGGCTCCCTCCGGTGCTAGCGACGCCACTGGGCATGAGGGGGTTCGGGCTGTCATGGGAGCCTTGGGCCCCCTGGGAGCCTTGGGCCCCGGGCGACCGCCAAAACGCCCTAATGATAATCCGCCACTGAACTGTGGGGTCCAGCAAATGACGATGTGGGGTATTTAGTGAAATTCTACTGGACCTAAAAAATTAATCTGGGCCGTCATTTTGCATCATTGTGAATCATTGCGCTTTGAGAGTCATAACGTGTTATTTTTCCGTTGACGGAGCTGTGTGAGGGCTTGTTTTTTGTGGAACGAGCTGTAATTTTTATTAGTTCCATTTTGGGGTACATGCGATTTTTTTTTATCACTATTTATTCCATTTTTTTGGGAGATGAGGAAACCAAAAAACAGCAATGATAGCACGGTTTTGTTTTCTTATTTTTTACAGTGTTCACCGTGCAGTATAAACAACATGTTAAATTTATTCTGCGGGGCGATACGATTACAGCGACACCAAATTTATATAGTTATTTTACGTTTCACTACGTTCCCACAATAAAAATACTCGTTTCTAAAAAAAAAATCATGTTTTAGTGTCGCCATTTTCTGACAGCCATAACATTTTTAGTCTATATCGCTGCGGGAGGGCTTGTTTTATGCGTGACGAACTGTAGTTTCTATTGGTACCATTTTGCGTTACTTGCAACTTTTTATCACTTTTTATTACATTTTTTTTGAGACAAGATGACCAAAAAATAAAATGATGTTCCGAACGCGGCGATACCTATTATGTATAGTTTTTTTTCATGTTTCACTTTTTTTCTAATAATAAAGGCGTTGATCAGGGAAACAGGGCGATTGTTGTTTTTATTAGTTAAAACATTTATTTATTTATATTTCTTTCCCATTTTTTTTTTACTTTTTTCACCTTTTTTTATTACACTGACCTGGGGAATTGAAGATCTGGTCTTCTGATCCCTGGTACAATACACTGCACTACTTATGTATGTACTTATGTAGTACAGTGTATCGTAACTCTCATTCTTCATCTGACAGTTAGCCTATTACGTCATGCCTCGGGCAGGACCTAATAGGCTTCCGTACCTGGGCAACCAGGAAGCCTAGCAACGGCTTCCTGGTTGCCATAGCAATCATCGCCACCCGCGATCCATCACAGGGGGGCCGGGGGGTACAGAGGGAGCTCTCTCCCTCTGTAAACCACTTCAATGTGGCGGACACCATTGACAGCCGCATTGAAGGGGCTAAATGGGTGAGATTGGTGATAACTGAATCGCAGCCATTACAGCGGGATGTCAGCTGTGTATGACAGCTGATAGCCGCTGAAGATGGAGCGCGCACAGCTCCTGTGCCGGGCGTGACTGTACGCCCTATTGCGGGAACGCACTTTGAATTTAGACGTACAGTCATGCCCAAAAGTGGGAAGGGGTTAATTGGGGGAAATCATCTCTTATGTCCCTGTCCAAAGTACAGCCCACTGGTCTGTCTGAGCGGTCGCCATTGCCTTTAGTAGACAATTTCAAATATCTTGGCATATTTATAACTAAACTTCCAGATGTTGACCTTTCTTTAAACGTTTTACCGCTATTGGGCTTCACCCATTCTAAATGTAACACATGGGGTAAACTGCCTTTATCGGTATCTGGCCGTATAAACCTGGTTAAAATGACTCTGTTGCCTAAATTTCTATATGCCCTTCAACACAGCCCTGTTGTCGTACCTAAATCATTCTTTTAACAGCTTAACTCCTTGTTATCACCGTTTATATGGAGTAATTCCAGACCGAAACTTAGGCCACGCTGCACGCTCCAAAGGCAATGGCAAGAAAGGCTCTGCCGGATTTCTTTTTATATTATTTAGCGGGCCAGCTTAAAACCTTAAGTTCCTGGATGCCTGAAAAGGATCTTCCCAACTCAGAACACCATTTGGCTCATGTACTTGGGAGTCAATGTTTGCTTGGTTCCCTCAAAGTAAATACTCTCCCTGCCCATATTAAACCCTTGCCCCTACATAAGCTGGCTCGTGTGGTTTGGAGACAAGCGAAAAAGCAGCTGGGTTACAATGACATAGTGTCTGAAATGCCTTTATGGAACAATGCTTCTTATTTTCCTTTAATGCCACCACGGTTGTCTACAGTTATTAGGACTATAGGGGATCTATAGGATGATAATGTCTTACTTTGATTTACTCAATTGCAGACTAAGTATGATATACCACGCACCCATTTTCATAGGTATCTACAGATTCGTCATATTTTACAAACCAAATTCCATTACTTGAGAAATAACTTAATTTATTCCATCCCACTGATAGGAAATCTTAAATCACAAGGTCCGCAAGGACTGATATCAACTCTATATACCCACTTATTATCCATCATGGTGAATTAAACACCACTCACTGTAGAAAGTAGATGGAAACAATAGATTCCTACACTACAGTCAGATGATTGGAATGATATTTTGGAGTCCCATCTTCATGTGTCCCCATCCGCAAACAATAAAATGATCCAGTTATGTATAATTCACCAAGCATAGTTAACCCCATTTAGGATATTCAAAATGGGTCGATTACCTTCTTCAGACTGTTTGGGATGCCATGCTCCAGAGGCAGATTTTTGGCCTATGATGTGGTCATGTACTCTCATTAGGGACTTTTGGAAAGACATACTATTCCTGTTATCGTCCTTACTACATGTAAGCATGCCTTTGTGTCCTAAGATATGTTTGTTTGGCATATTGGATGGGGAGGAATGGAATCACCATACTATAATTTTTTTGAGAGAAACTCTGCTTCTATCACGAAAAACTATAGCACAACATTGGATGAATGATCGACTTCCCTCCATTGGTCATTGGAAAGGATTGGTAAATTCTGTGATACCTTTCTAGAAGGAGGTATATCTGAATCGTAGTTGTAGTACTAAGTTTTCTAAAGTTTGGGATATTTGGATCAATTCCTCTTTGACAGTCAACCCCTCTACTGATTCAACAGATACTGTGATGTAGTAACATAGATGACCCACACTTTTATTTTATTGTATATCTCCTTGCTGTACTTGATTTCTTGGATGCTTGTGGAAGACATAGGTCCCAGTTTGTTTTGTTTTCTATTATTTACATTCCTGTTTTATGTATTATCTATTTTAGTGGTCATACATACTGAAAAAGACATATATATCATATATAAATAATATATTTATGCGCTACACACACGTGTGTAAAAGGGCTGGTATAATAGCGGGTTTCACCTACTTGGTCTCCCACTATTACTACTTCCTTTATAATCAGGGTCACTAGGGTTATGCCTAGTTCCCCTACCTTTTCCTTATATTAAGGCTAATCTACTTGCCTTGCTGCTACGTAAGTGTGTACGACTCAGTAAATACAATTGTATAATAAATAAAGGGTAATATTTATTACTAACAATAATCACACTTACATATAAAATACACCAAACACAGAACACAGTAACCGATCACCGTATAGTAGCAGTATAACCCAATACATATAACAATTAATACTGTGTATACTCACACTATACGTAGTACAGTATAAACACGGTATCACAATCCTAATTATACCGCCACCCACTTACCGAAACATACATATGAATACAGCTACGATCACAATACAATACACGCTCACTATTTCTGTCCCACTTCCTCCTAATATAACTTTCCCTATACACTAAGGGTTAATCAGGTAACAGGGAGAGAGGAGAAAGGGTTTTCAGACTGCAAGGGGTAGACAGCAGCAATGGGTTAACAAGGGGAATGGGTTGCTGTGTAGCAGGTAAATGGTGGGAAAGGGTTAAACAGGTACCAGGGGATATGCAGGTAAAGCAGGGCTAGCAAGTTACTCAGGGCCGCAAGTGGTAGTAGGGGAACTCAGGACTGCAAGGGTTACTTAGGGAACTCAGGAAAAAGAGTATGGGAATGTGCAGGTGAGGAGCTGAAGAGAAAGGGTTACTTAGGGTGTATAGGGGAGAAGATACTTAGCATGTGGTCCAAGTTGATGAGTTGGTGTCTTCAGGGAGGCAGGAAAAGAGAGCAGACCAGGAGGGAAGGGGAGTCCGTTGGGATCAGGAAAATAAGAGAGTGTGAGGCCGTTGACCCTCTTATACTTTGTCCGTGCACATCTGTGTGACATCACAGCTCATGCATGTGAAAGGGGGGCCTGGGCCTCATGGCTACCTCATGGAATACCATTATCTAGTAGGGGGATGGAAGGGCAGTTGGAACTTCCTGCTTCCTGGATTAGTTCACTGTTTATGGTTTCCATCCCCCAGGGTGTCTGATTACCTGGTAGGGAGATGAATATACACCTTTCTGGAGGGACAAATATATATATACATATATATATATATATATATATATACACACACTCACATGTACATAGATATAAATATATAAAACACTTCCCTTTACAATCCCCATGTTGTCGGGAACACAACAATGACATTTGGGGAAGTGTTTGTTCTGTATTGCCCCCTCAACCTTGTTACTGGTAATGGTCGTAGATGGAATGAAGTATACTATTGGACCTAGATACGTAACATCAGCTATCTCCTCAAGGACACCTTCCCGCCAGTCCTCCGACTCTGGAGTCTAGTGTTGAAATTAAAAAAAACTCACAGTCCATAGAATGAAGTTGAAATTAAATCTCCTAGTCCATAGAACGAAGCCTCAAGGTCCATAGAACGAGGTTGAAACGAAACCTTCACAGTCCATAGAACGAGGTTGAAAGTCCATAGAAACTCAAAGTCTATCCTTGATCTTGGAATGGCTTAGCCCACCTTTTGACAACTTTTGTACGCAAACCGTTATCTTTCCAAATCTTTTCAGTATCTTGATTGAAGACTAAACAATCTTTGTGGGCCGATATCCATGTCTCTATCATGGCAGGTTAACATCCCCGAGGAGGAGATGATGTATTAGTACCTAGGAATCTATTTGTGGGGTGGAACATCCTTTCATTTCCCCTCTACCTAACATTCAATCTATCATCTTATGAAACATACCAGTTCTAAGGTTGAGGTGGCAATTACCTACAAGGGTGTGTGTGTGTGTGTGTGTGTGTGTGTGTGTGTGTGTGTGTGTGTGTGTGTGTGTACCTTACCTGTCCCTAAGGATTCCTACACACTACCCAATCATACACACAAAATGTAAAATAATCATACAAAAATATTCCTCCATAAACCATAGGTATATGTACATATAGAGATTCATGCTCAAACAGCATCTCTCACTACTCTTCCATAAACACATGAAAGGTATACATGTAAATGGTGTGACTACAGGCTGTAAATATATGCCCGACTACACGTACACACTCACTCGCTGTGGGACGGGCACGTCTGCCTATGTTGCGGACACATATCTGCACCTAGAATGTCTATATGTACACCTTGAAAGTTTTTGTACAACACATTGATTCATATTACATATATATATATATATATATATATATATATATATATATATATATATATATATATATATATATATACTTGATGATTACGGGTTGTAGGACAGTATTGGTGTTATGTCCTTAGTCCAAGTTCATGCTTTTACGCCTGACCTAGTTTACTTGGTCGGCAAGTCCTTTCACCCATCAGTACTATCACAGGGTGGATGAGCAGGTTGAAGAAAAAAATTGCTATGGGGTTGTACCCAAACAGGCTCTCCTATAAGGACACCTCTGAGTCTCTGTTCAGGGAATGGGATGGAGACTCGTTCTCAGACTCTTTAAGCTCCTCCACTGTATCTTCTTCCTCACTGAGCTCAGGATTAGCTGGAGTCTTACAGGAGCATCTGAGCGGATATCGAGCCTCTACTCAGGGGTGACTGGAGTTCTTCCATTCTGCTACATCGATACCTGTGATAATACAAGAAGGTGAAAATGCTCCTTGGAGGAGTATTCCTCTTCCGGTGAAATTAGTCGCACAGATGGTGTGGTAAACATATTGCACTCGGTACCAACCCCAATACCCTTGACCCATGTATTTTAAGCTTGAAGAGGGTTTTGGGTTGACCTTCATCTCACATGTCCCCACGGTATCTCAACACTGGTGTCTAAGCACCCAGTCCTAACTACCTTGGCAGAGGATCGTATCCTCCTCCTTTCAACATCCATCTGTACAGACAGATATGGATGGCTGCCCTTATAGGTTAGGATATCTGAGGGGAGCTGTATATGAAGTACCATTTTGTGGATCTTCACAATTCTCATGTTTGTGGAACTATATCCCCATCTTACCAAACCCATTATCTTAAAATCAAGATATGGGTGTAATGCCAGGGTTACCTCCCCCTGTCAACCTTTCCTAAAGGACCACTGCAGTTAAACACAAAAGAATCAGCCATACTGTTATTCGCTGCATTTAATTGCACTCGCATTAGGCCTCAGATGAAGTTGTGTTACCTGTCTGAACCCCCCAGGTCTAGGTGCACAGAATAACATAAAACACTACACTGTGAACTTATGTTACCTGTTTGCACCGCCCAACCTGAGTTCACAGTATAATAACAACTTCAACGTTATCCTAATAGAGAGCAATTAAAACATAGGGCACAAATACATCACTATCCAATGGCTGATTCTCCAGTTGTTTTCCTGGAGTGGTTTTCTAATTATGCATTATAAATACAGGCAACACCCATATAGTACAACTACATAACTACTGATAACCAGGAATATTCCACAATACAATCTGTGAAGGAGCCACAAAAGAAAACACAATGACAACAAAAGAACTGGGAACAAACAACAGACCATACAGGAAAAGAGAGACCATAAACACACAGTACAGACATCAAAGAGATAACACCTAACTGTGAACATGTAAATTATGGCCTACTTAAAATTCACAGCTGAATTCAAAACCAGTTGTTGTTCGTTATTCGGATCTTTGAACACATGGTTTAGCAAATGTGTGGAGGAGATACTCATGTAGCCATTTTGTCCTTTCCTATAGTCACAATTTGATTTAATGTGGTCATTTTCTATTGCTTCATTACTAGGCTTTCCACGGTTGCTCATACCATGGCAGTTTCTAGCAATATGTCCCATCTGACCACATTTAAAACATTTAACAGGACGACATTGCTTAGTACCCAAAGACTTGCAGTACTTCACAATATGGCCTGAGCCAGCACATGCAAAACATTTAACAGTACATGCTCTGGTGGACCTAGGGCAGTCACCAGTGCATGATCTCTTAAAGTTCTGCATGGCTAGGGATGCACTTCTGATTATCGTACGCTTACATTTGCATAACACTTTCATAACAATGTTACCTTCAGGTTTCTAGATGGGATCACGATTTGGGACATCTGATCCATCACTCTTTCTACTACCCCCTTTTCGCCCTGTAGAGGGCAAACTTACAGCAGAATCAGGCCTTGAAAAAGACAAGGCCGGTAACCTTATTGAGAAATCTTTTATGATGTTTTGCATACTGGCAATCAATTGTGACCTAGCAGCAAGCTCATCATTCAACTTGGCAATGATGGCATCCGTATATGCCGCCTTATCCTTAAACGCATAGATCACAGCATAAGACCCAGTCAGCTGTGCATCAACATCATCATCATGATTTTTCAAAACTATCACCTGCGATTCCAGCATGCAAATTTGCTTATCTCTATCAATTTTACATTGGGCATTCTCTGCCAGTTGTGTCTGCAAAGCACAAACCTGCTTCACATTGTTGACACAACACCGGCAGTGAAGATTTGGGGAATCAATCTTCATTTCTGAGTGATCAGGCTTCCACGTCTCTTCATAAATACATATCAGTTTAGCGAGCATGTGTAGCCTTTTGGAGGTTGTGTTAAAAACACTCCTCTTGCTGATGCACATCTTATCATGTGCATAAGCCTCGTCCTGCAGAGTGGACCACAGCATTCCTGCTGACTTGTATGTAGAGGGGGGTACTGGGTTGAATGAACTATGTTTAGAAAGTTTTTTAAGTGTGGAGAAAGCCATACTCACTCTATTAGAAGTCATCTCAGTATGCAATGTCTTCCTTGTCCCTTGCTGCATAAAAAAGGTCCTTTTCTCCGGAACGCCTTTTCCCGACCAGC
Organism: Rhinoderma darwinii; assembly: GCF_050947455.1. Taxonomy (NCBI): domain Eukaryota; kingdom Metazoa; phylum Chordata; class Amphibia; order Anura; family Rhinodermatidae; genus Rhinoderma; species Rhinoderma darwinii. The sequence goes on along the minus strand of NC_134687.1, from coordinate 644,073,147 downwards.
TGGACTTCACCTGAAGTACACCGATGTCGATACCTCTGAAATTCTTGTGTTGCTCGATCGCCCGACGATTCGTCGCCGTAGAACAGCACACCGCAAAGATAAATAAAAAATGTTAATACCTCAGAAAAGAAAACAAAAAGACAATAGGTTCGCTGATATCAATTGTCCATAACTAAAATTGTTACTCGTCCCAACTTCAAGGTCTGGGCACACAGTATAACACAACACTTCACCGTGTACGTATGTTATCAGTCTACGCCTCTCCGCCTATCTTCAGTTCACGTTATAACACAATTTTATTGTAATAATATTGTTACTCGTCTAAACTTCAAGGTCTGGGTCCACAGTAAAACACAACACTTCACCGTGTACATATGTTATTCGTCCACGCCTCTCCGCCTATCTTCAGTTCACTTTATAACACAATTTTCATTGTACAAAAAATTTTTACAAAAATTGACAACAGTTCGGGCCTTGGCTCGCCAATGAAAAAGGACTCATATATATATAACTATATATATATATATATATATATATATATATATATATATATATATATATATATATATATATATATATAATAAATACTCACTACACACACACCCACCCACGTGTGTAAAAGGGCTGGTATAATAGCGGTTTCACCTACTTGTGTCCCCCACTATTACTACCTCCTTTATAATCAGGGTCACTAGGGTTATGCCTAGTTCCCCTACCTTTTCCTTATACTAACGTCTACTTGCTTTCTTTGCTTCTACTCAACGGAATAAGACCGTACAATAAATACAATTGTATTGTAAATAAAGGGTAATATTTATTACTAACAATAATTACACTTACAACTAAAATACACCAACTAAACACAGAACACAGTAACTGATCACAGTATAGTATCAGTATACCCCAATACATAGAACACGTTAATATATACTGAATATACTCACACTATACGTAGTACAGTATAAACACGGTATCACAGTCCTAATTATATCGCCACCCACTTACCTAAACATACATATGAATACAGTGACATTACAAGACAATACACATGTACATGCTCACTGTTTCTGTCCCACTTCCACCTAGCAATAACTATCCCTGTACACTAAGGGTTAATCAGCTAACAGGGACAGCAAGGGTTAACTTAGGAACTAAGGAGGAGACCGGGTTAACAAGGGGAATGGGTTGTTGTATACCAGGGGATATGCAGGTAATTCAGGGACAGCAAGTTACTCAGGGCAGCAAGGGTAAACAGGGACTCAGGGGCACCAAGGGTTAACAGGGACTCAGGGCTACAAGGGTTAACAGGGTATGGGAATGTGCAGGTGAGGAGCTGGAGAGAAAGGGTTACTTAGGGTGTATAGGGGAGAAGATACTTAGCGCTTCATGTGGTACAAGTTGGTGTGGTCTCTCAGGAAGGGCCATGAGGCAAGAGCAGGCCAGGAGGGAAGAGGAGACCCTTAGTGGAGCGAGGGAGCAGGAACAAGAGACAGAGTGTGAGGCCGTTGACCCACTTATACCTTGTCCGTGCACATCTGTGTGACATCACAACTTATGGACGTGAAAGGGGGGGGGCTGGGCCTCATGGCTACCTCATGGAATACCATTATCTAGTAGGGGGATGGAAGGGCAGTTGGAACTTCCTGCTTCCTGGATTAGTTCACTGTTTATGGCTTCCATCCCCCAGGGTGTCTGATTACATGGTAGGGAGATGAACATACACCTTTCTGGAGGGACAAATAGATATACAGGGTGGGCCATTTATATGGATACACCTAAATAGAATGGGAATGGTTGGTGATATTAACTTCCTGTTTGTGGCACATTAGCATATGGGAGGGGGGAAACTTTTCAAGCTGGGTGTTGACCATGGCGGCCATTTTGAAGTCGGCCATTTTGTATCCAACTTTCGTTTTTTCAATGGGAAGAGGGTCATGTGACACATCAAACTTATCGAGAATTTCACAAGAAAAACAATGGTGTGCTTGGTTTTAACGTTACTTTATTCATTAATAAGTTATTTACAAGTTTCTGACCACTTATAAAATGTGTTCAAAGTGCTGCCCATTGTGTTGGATTGTCAATGCAACCCTCTTCTCCCACTCTTCACACACTGATAGCAACACTGCAGAAGAAATGCTAGCACAGGCTTCCAGTATCTGTAGTTTCAGTTGCTGCACATCTCGTATCTTCACAGCATAGACAATTGCCTTCAGATGACCCCAAAAATAAAAGTCTAAGGGGGTCAGATCGGGAGGCATTTCTTCTGCGGTGTTGCTATCAGTGTGTGAAGAGTGGGAGAAGAGGGTTGCATTGACAATCCAACACAATGGGCAGCACTTTGAACACATTTTATAAGTGGTCAGAAACTTGTAAATGACTCATGAAAGAATAAAGTAACGTTAAAACCAAGCACACCATTGTTTTTCTTGTGAAATTCTCGATAAGTTTGATGTCACATGACCCTCTTCCCATTGAAAAAACGAAAGTTGGATACAAAATGGCTGACTTCAAAATGGCCGCCATGGTCAACATCCAGCTTGAAAAGTTTCCCCCCTCCCATATACTAATGTGCCACAAACAGGAAGTTAATATCACCAACCATTCCCATTTTATGTCTATCCATATAAATGGCCCACCCTGTATATATCTACATTCACATGTACATAGATATAAATATATAAAACACTTCCCTTTACAATGACATATTCACTTTATTTTGCGGGGCCATACGATTACGGCGATACATTATTTTTAGAGGTTTTTTTTATGTCTTATGGTGTTTGCACGATAAAATACTTTTTATAAAAAATCATTTACTTTTTGTGTTGCCATATTCTAAGAGCCATTACTTTTCCATCAAGAAAGCCGTGCCACGACTTTTTTTTTGCGTAACGAACTGCAGTTTCGATCATTACCATTTTTGGGTACATGCGACTTTTTGATCTCTTTTTATTCCATCTTTTGGAAGGTGAAGTGACCAAAAAAATTGTGATTCTTGTATGGTTTATTACTATTTTTTTACGGCGTTCACCGATAAATTACTAAATACTTGTGTAGTTGAGGTTATTACGGACGCAACGATACAAATTATGTATAGTTTATTTATTTTATTTATATTTTTAATAAAAAGTGACTGCTAAGGGAACAGGGGGATTTCTACTTTTATTATTTTAAAACTTTTATTTTTTAATTTTTATACAACTTATTTTAACTTTTTTATTTTGTCCCACTAGGGGACTTGAGGGCAGGAGGCCTTGATCGCTATTCTAATACACTGCACTACATGCGTAGTGCAGTGTATTAGAGCTGTCAGCTACTCGCTGACAGAAAGCATAGTGGTTCCTGACTTCCATAGATGGTACAGCTGGGGGCCATTATAAGGCCTCCAGTTGCCATAGCCACCATCGCCGCCTGCTATCATGTAACAGGCCGTCGATGGTGGTTTAACCCTAAGAAGCCGCGATCGCTATTGAACACGGCTCCTGAAGGGTTAATCGGCGGGGACACCGCGATCGGTCCCTGCTGAAGGAGCTGCGGCAACTGTTGTGCGAGACAGTTGTCACAGCTCATAAAAGTGCCGGGAGGGGGGAGCGATTATTCCCATGACCTACTATTAGGTCACGGAGCGCGAACGTTCTATTTAGTGTGACCTAATAGTAGGTCATAGAGCGTTAATGGGTTAAAGTACCATATATTGTACTGGGAAACTGAAAAATACATTTTGCGGGCTGAAATTGGAAAAAACTGTGATTCCCCCATTGTTTTTTGGGTTTCGTTTTTACGGCTTTCACCGCATGGTAAAAATTACAACTTAACATTATTCTGAGGCTCAATAGAATTACAGTGATACCAAATTTTTTTATTTTTTTCACCACATTCTGAGAGCCATAACTTTTTTATTTTTTAGTCGATTGAGAGGTGTGAGAGCTTAATTTTTGTGAGTTTTTTGTAGTTTTTGTTGGTGCAATTTTTTGTCACATAAAACTTTTTGATCACTTTTTATAAAAAAATTTTTAGAGCTAAGGTGACCAAAAACCAGCGATTCTGACAATGTTTTTCATTCTTTTTTTTTTTTGCAGTGTTCACAGTAGGCTATAAATGGCAATCTTACTTTATATGGCAGGTCGATACATTTACGATGATACCATATGTATATGTTTTTTTTGTTTTGCAGCATTTGCACCATAAAATCACTTTTTTTTTAAAATAATAAATATTTTTGTGTCACTATATTCTGAGAGCCATAACTTTTTTAGTCAAAAAAGCTGTTTGAGGACTTGTTTTTTGTGGGATAGTTTGTAGTTTTTATTGGAACTAGTTTGGGGTACATGCGACTTTTTGATAAATTTTGGTTCTATGTTTTGGGAGGGTAGTGAGAAAAAAATGTTTTTTTTATATACTTCTTTGTGTTTTATTTTTTTCATATAGTAAAAGACATTACAGGAAAAACTGAAGTTTTGTTTTATTAACTTATCTCTTTTATTTTTGCACTTTTATACAACATTTTTTTTACATTCTTTTATTTGTATTCTCATCAGAATAATAATACAGCAAAACATAAATATTCGCACAAAGCGTTAAAAGAAAATAAAACAACACAAGATTATAATGCATACAAAGTTCCACCCACAAAATGAACACTCTTAGGGTACCTTCACACACAGCAGTTTTATTAAGCCGTGTTTTTGTGGCGTTTCTCCTTGGAGTATTTTGTGTGGTAAAAACCACCGGGCCAGATGTTAGCAGGAAGTCAATAAGGAATTATTAAACACATAAAAGTGTTTTGTGATCTTTTTTCCTTGTATCTAGTGGGGTTTATTGGTAAAAAAAAAATTCAAATGACTACATGTGGTTTGTTAGGTGTTTTTTTTTTATCAAGCATTTTCCCATAGGCTTCTCTATAGGCGAAAAAACCCCGAAATAAAACACGTTAAGGCCGGATTCACACAAGCGCGTGAGTTTTGCGCGCGCAAAAAACACTGTGTTTTGAATGCGCAAAAGCTCCGTGTGACATCAGCATATGATGCGTGGCTGCGTGATTTTCGCGCAGCCGGCATCATTATGACACTCTGTTTTTATGTTTGTAAACAGAAAAGCACGTGGTGCTTTTCTGTTTTCATTCATTCATTTAACTACTGTTGCGCGAATCACGCGCGGCACCCGCAAGTGCTTCCGTGTGCCGAGCACGATTTGCACGCACCCTTTGACTTTAATGGGTGCGTGCAGCGCGCTACACGGCCAAATATAGGACATGTCGTGAGTTTTACACAGTGGATATACGCTGCATGAAAATCACGGACTGTCTGAACGGCTCCATTGACTAACATAGGTCCGTGCGACGCGCATGAAAATCACTCGCGTAGCATGGACGTATTACACGTTCGTCTGATTAATCCCTAAAAATGTGTGCTTAAGAGGCGTGGCCTAACATCGGTACTGGACGAACAGACTGGGCTCTATGCTGCCCAAATCCCACCAGGGTAATCCAAGGGGTTAAAACAGCCCACTTTGGAAAATAAGGTTGTGCCATCTTTCAGTTGTTTTCCCTGATTGTTTTGTGCCCACAATTGTGGGTTTTGAGCCCCGTTTTGGATTGGGGCCTACTTAATGGCCTAAAGCCGCAATCTCAGTTATAGGCCGCCGCCGATCCTACCTTCTCTCCTAGGGTGAAGAATGCCTATCGGTCCTCTGTTTTCCAATAAGGTCTCCAGTTTTTCCTGCTGGCAGATCAAACGCATAACTGCAGCTTAAAGCAGGGAAAAGTGAACTGCAATTTGCGGCCACCATTTTGTTTTTTTAGCCCCATGTCCGGGCTGTCCTGCCTGCAGTCCCTGGGGGTGACATCTGCAAGCTGAAGAGGGTAGGGAGTGTGTACCAAGGCCCTGCTCTCTCCCGGCCATACATTCTCCTGCAACAACCAACCTTGTTTCCCTATGCAATACAGCAGACCTGACTTGTTATCACCAGCGAACTATTAGTATACTGTGATACAATGAGGTCTCTCCCCCGTTCACTTTACTGATGATCCATTTACAGTATTTTTGTGTGCACTAGCCTGTGTCCTGTTCTTATATCTCTATTTGTGTCCTGGGTAGACCTGAAATGGCCCCCTCTAAACAATCCAAAATAACCAACAATATGAAGGCAACCCCTGGGGGTGCAAATGGGCCTCATTCTACTTGACCTCCGCGACTCCTCCTTCTACCTTTACAGATTCACCTGAGGAGCCATCCTTGCTGGACGTTCTAAGAGCCATTACCTAATCCCGTACGGTGCTCACGGAAAAACTAGATGCTCTCCAAACGGGCTTTGGTCTTCTGGGGGCGGATGTCCATAGTCCCCGAGAAAGAGCTTCTGAGTCTTAGCGCTGCATCTCGGACCCGGAGGATGCGGTGGCCCCTATACTCGAGAGTCTCTATTTTCGAATTACAACAGGCAGCATGGCAGGCCAAACCGGATGATATAGAGACCCATCTGCGGAGAGGTCCACTTTGGTTGTCTGCCGGAGGGCGTTGACAGATCTGATCCTGTTTTTAGAGGACTGGCTCAAAACGGTTTTCAGGCAAAATGCCTTTTCTCCTATGTTCTGTGAGGAGCAGGCACATCGCATCCCAACTCGGGCCCCCCTCACCGGGTGCGCCTTCACGCACGTTTATAGCCAAGTTTCTCAATTTTATGGACAGAGAAAAGCTATTGGAACTTGCAAAGCGACAAGTCCCTTTAAAAATGCTGCTCAATATGACAAAGTCTTTCCTGACTACTCTCTGGATGTACAAAAACAATGTCAAAAGTTCACGGAGGCTAAAAAATGTCTGAGATATAAACAAATCCCCTATTCCATGCTCTACCCTGCAAAACTCAGGCTGGGGCATAATGGCTCTATGATGTTCCTGGACAAGCCGGAAGACGTCTTTACCTGGATGGAACGCAATGCGATTTAGTTTTTCTATCACTACTGTGTCTTATATTCTTTTCATATGGAAAATAATCAGCGACTCAGTCGCATTCTATTTTATTGCACTATTATAGTCATGTCTTCCATTTTGCATTCCTAGAGCATCATTTTTTCATACTTTCGACGTGGGTGATGTATCTAGGGGACGGGGATCGCCCTCTCCCTTAACAATTTAACTGTATTCCTTTTATTACTAAATTTCTTTATTGTGCAGGTTCCTTTGCATATTTGGATATGAAGTCTCATGTTTGGGGGTGTGGGCTTTGTTTCAGCTTTTAATGCTTTTATGACTTCTCTTGTCCAATCTGTGGACTGGTGTGGATCAGTTGATTGACCTTTAACCCCTTAAGGACGCAGCCTAGTTTTGGCCTTAAGGCTCAGAGCCCATTTTTCAAATCTGACATATTTCACTTTATGTGGTAATAACGTCGGAATGCTTAAACCTACCCAAGCGATTCTGAGATTGTTTTCTCGTGACACATTGGGCTTCATGTTCGTGGTAAAATTTGGTCGATATATTCAGTGTTTATTGGTGAAAATTTGCAAAATGTAGAGAAAATTTTGAAAAAATTGAATTTTTCAGAATTTAAATGCATCTGCTTGTAAAACAGACGGTTATACCACCCACAATAGTCACTAGTTCACATTTCCCATATGTCTACTTTAGATTGGCATCGTTTTTTGAACATTCTTTTATTTTTCTTGGACGTTACAAGGCTTAGAACATGAACAGCAATTTCTCATATTTTTAAGAAAATTTCAAAAGCCTTTTTTTTAAGGTACCTCTTGAGTTCTGAAGTGGCTTTGAGGGGCCTATGTATTAGAAACCCTGATAAAACACCCCATTTTAAAAACTAGACCCCTCAAAGTATTCAAAACAGCAGTTAGAAAGTTTTTTAACCCTTCAGGCATTTCACAGGAATTAAAGCAAAGTGGAGGTGAAATTTGCAAATTTCATTTTTCTTGCTGAATTTCAATTTTATTCATTTTTTTTTCTGTAACACAGACGGTTTTACCAGAGAAACACTACTAAATATGTATTGTCCAGATTCTGCAGTTTTTAGAAACACAAGCCCTAGAAGCAAAGAAGCACCTAATGCATTTTGAGTCCTCTTTTTTATTAGAATATATTTTAGGCAGCATGCCAGGTTTGAAGAGGTGTTGAGGTGTCAAAACAGTAGGAATCCCCCAATAGTGACCCCATTTTGGAAACTACACCCCTCAGGAATTCATTTAGGGTTGTTGTTACCATTTTGACCGCACAGTTTTTTCACAGCACGTGTTTGAATTGGGCTCTGAAATGAAAAAAATGACATTTTTTCCAATAAAATGTCATTTGTGATCAAAATTTCTTCTTTTCACAGGGAACAAAATACCCCATTTTGTTGCCCAATTTGTCCTTAGTGTGGCAATACCCCATTTGTGGTGATAAACTGCCGTTTGGGCCCATGGGAGGGCTCAGAAGGAAAGGAGCGCTATATGTTTGTTGGAGTCCAGATTTTGTTGGATTGGTTTTCGGGTGCCATGTCGCATTTGCAGAGCCTCAGAGGTATCAAAGCAATGGAAACCCACCAAAAGTGACCCCATTTTGGAAACTACATCCCTCAAGGAATTCATTTATGGTTGTTGTTAGCATTTTGACCACACAGTTTTTTCACAGCACCTATTTCAATTGGGCTGTGACATTAAAAAAATGAAATTTTTTCCAATAAGATGTAATTTTTTACCAAAATGTCTTATTTTCACATGGAACAAAATACTCAATTTTGTTGCCCAATTTCTCCTGAGTGCATCAATACCCCATTTGTGGCAATAAACTGCCGTTTGGGCCCATGGGAGGCCTCAGAAGGGAAGGAGCGCTGTGTGTTCTTTGGAGTACAGATTTTGCTGGTTTGGTTTTCGGGTGCCATGTCGCATTTGCAGAGCCCCAGAGGTATCAAAGCAATGGAAACCCACCAGAAGTGACCCCATTTTGGAAACTACACCCCTCAAGGAATTCATTTATGGGTAATGTGACCATTTAGACTCCATAGTTTCTTCACAGAACTTATTTGAATTGGGCTGGGAATTTAAAAAAAATATTTTTTTTCAAATTATATGTCATTTTAGCGCAAAAATTCTTATTTTCACAAGAAATAAAATACTCCATTTTGTTGCCCAATTTGTCCTGAGTGCGGCAATACCCCATTTGTGGGGATAAACTGCCGTTTGGGCCCATGGGAGGGCTCAGAAGGAAAGGACCACCATTTGGCCTACTGGGGATTTTCTAGTGCGAAGTCATGTATGCAGAAGCCCCTGAGGTACCAGTACAGTTGAAACCCGCAAGAAGTGACCCCGTTTTAAAAACTACACCCTTAAGGCATTCATCTAGAGGTGTAGTGAGCATTTTGACCGGATACCTACACCCCATAAACTGTAATGTGGGTTCTCACGGGTATGGCAATACCCTACATATGGCTGTTATCAGCTGCCTGGACACACAGCAGGGCCCAGAGGGGAAAGACGAGGGGGGATAAGCTGTGTGGAGTGCATCAGGGTAAGTAAAATTGGGGTAAATTATAAACCAAGGGATGTATGATAAATTTTAAAACACTTTCATACAGAGCTCTGGTTATTCGGGACACGTGTCACATTGATATATTGTGTCATCCCTTATCCCCCTCTTATAGCAGACTTTGCACCTCTTTTGACTTTTTCCCTTCTTGCCAGTTTGGGGAACTTCTCCTGGAAAGTGTTGCCCTGGTACGATGCGTGTGGGCTCGCTTCCAGAAGTACTGGGTGCCCCCCTTCTTGGTCCCTAAAGATTAGGTTCTTGATAATCACCTCTTGAAATTCCAGGAAAGTTCCCGTCTGGCCTGCACATCGACGTAGCACGTACGCATTGTACAAAGCCATCTGTATGATGTGCACGGCCAGCTTCTTATACCACACCGCATAGCGCTGTAGGGCTTCAGGGCTTGATCTTACAAGTCCATCCCTCCCATGTACCTATTGTAGTCCAGGATGCAGTCTGGTTTGGGGGTGGCCTTTCCTTCATATATCCTAAACCTGTAGGTATACCCTGATGCACTCTCGCACAGCTTATACATCTTCATGCCATACCTTGCCCTCCTACCCGGCAGGTACTGGCGGAATTGAACCCTCCTTTTAAAATGTACCAGGGACTCATCAATAGAAATACACTTCTCGGGGGTGTATGCTTGGGAAAACCGGGCACTGGAACGGTCTAATAGGGGTCTCCGTTTATACAAACGGTCAAAACTGGGGTCATCTCGGGGTGGGCACGGCTCATTATCAGTATAATGTAAGAAGCGAAGTATTGCTTCATTTATTTATTTTTTTAGGTTCCAGTTCAGTTCTGAAGTTGCTTTGAGGGGCCCATATATTAGAAACCCCTATCAAATACCCCATTTTAGAAACTAGACCCCTCAAAGTATTCACAACAGCATGTAGAAAGTTTATGAACCCTTTAGGTGTTTCACAGAAATTTAGAGCAAAGTAGAGGTGAAATTTACATTTTTTTTTTGTCAGAAAATCCTCTTTATACCATTTTTTTTATAACACAAAAGGATTTATCAGTGGAACGCAACTCAATACTTATTGCCCAGATTCTGCAGTTTTGACAAATATCCCACATGTGGCCCTCGGGCGGTAATGGACTGAAGCACCGGCCTCCGAAGCAAAGGAGCACCTAGTGGATTTTGAGCCTCCTTTTTATTAGGCACCATGTCCGGTTTGAAGAGGTCTTGTGGTGCCAAAACATTGGGAACCCCCCAAAATTGACCCCAATTTGGAAACTAGACCCCTTGAGGAATCCATTGTAGTTTTCTTGGGGTGCATGCGGCTTTTTGATCAGTTCTTATTCTATTTTTACGTGGCGTGGTGACTAAAAAACAGCAATAGTACGATTGTTTTTTTTTTCGTTTTTTTTTACAGCGTTCACCGTGCGCTATAAATGACATATTCACTTTATTCTGCGGGGAGATACGATTACGGCGATACCAGATGTTTATAGTTTTTTTTTATGTCTTATGGTGTTTGCACAATAAAATACGTTTTGTAAACAATCATTCACTTTTTGTGTTACCTTATTCTAAGCGCCAGAACTTTTTTATTTTTCAATCAATAAAGCCGTGCGAGGACTTATTTTTTGCGTAACGAACTGTAGTTTCGATCAGTACCATTTTTAGGTACATGCGACTTTTTGATCTCTTTTTATTCCATTTTTTGGGAGGTGAAGTGACCAAACAATTGTGATTGTGGTTCGGTTTATTATTATTTTATTTTACGGCGTTCACCGTGCGGGATAAATAATGAAATAAATTTGTAGTTCAGGCCGTTACGTACGCGGCGATACCAATTATGTATAGTTTATTTGTTTGTTTATATATTTTTATTAATAATAAAGGACTGATAAGGGAAAAAGGGGGATTTTTACTTTTAATACTTTTAAATCTTTTATTTTCTTATTTTTACACATCTTTTTTTAACTTTTTTTTAACTTTATTACTTCGTCCCACTAGGGGACATGAGGGCAGGAGGCCCTGATCGCTATTCTAATACACTGCACTACATGCGTAGTGCAGTGTATTAGAACTGTCAGCTACTCACTGACAGCAAGCATAGTGGGTCCTGACGTTGTCAGGACCCACTAGGCTTCCGTCTATGGCATAGCCGGACGCCATTGTTTGGTGTCCGGTTGCCATAGTCACCATCGCCGGCCGCTATCGCGTAGCAGGCCGGCGATGGCAGCTTAACCCCTAAAAAGCCGCGATCTCTATAGAACGCGGCTTTTAAGGGGTTAATCAGCGGGGACACAGCGATCGGTCCCCGCTGTAGGAGCTGTGACAGCTGCTGAACAAGACAGCAGCGTCACAGCTCCTGTATGTGTTTTTTTTTGTGGTTTTGTATGTGTCGGGAGGACGGCCGAAACGGCCGTTACTCCCGAGACGTACTATTACGGCATGGAGCGCGAACGATACAGCTGCCATGACGTAATAGTACGTCAAGGAGCGGGAAGGGGTTAAGGACATTGAACACCCCTTGTCTTGGAGCGAATGTTATGTAGATACTCCATTTATATGACAGTATCGCCTCTGTGCTTTTATGTACCTCTACACCGCATTCCAAATTATTATGCAAATGTTATTTTTTGCTGATTTTCCTAAATAGTCGATGCAAATGACAGTCAGTATAATCTTCAAGCCATCAACCATTGGAGTATAATGCAAATTTTATTGAACAAATCTCCTAATGATAACAGATTTTTTTTTAGAAGTAAATAACTCAAAATGCACTGTTTAAAATTATTATGCACAACAGAGATCAAAACATTTTAACCCCTTAGCGCACCAGGACGTACCGGTACGTCCTGCATTGAAGTGCTTTAAGCCACAGGGACGTACCGGTGCGTCCTGGCTAAAAACTGTCACCCTGTCAAGGTGACAGAACTGTGCCGTCAACTGTTTATGACAGTTGACCGGCACAGTAAGACGGCAGGGGACCATTCACAGCGGTCTCCTGCCGGCGATCGCTGTGATAGGTCAGTCAAAGCAGACTGACCAATCACAGCTCTATGACGTGGGTATGCGATGACGCTGGCTCAGAAGCTGAGCCAGCGTTATCACCGCCGGGAATCAGATGTCCGGCACCCCTCTGCAACGGCCAGGACCGGAGCTAGGCTCCGATCCGGCCGATTAACCCCTTCGATGCATCGATCAACGTGATCGATGCATCGAAGTGGCTTGTAGCCTGTCGGCAACCACGATGGTTGCCACGGGCGAGGGTGTCAGCTGTTTGTCACAGCTGACATCGTGCCCTAACGGCCAGGACCGGAGCAAGGCTCCGATCCGGCCGATTAACCCCTTAGATCGTACCCTATGGTTGCTAATAACAACCATCGGCACCCGCGAAGGTTCCGATGGTTGCTATGGCAACCATAGCCTAACAATCGCTTCCTAGTACGGAAGCGTATTAGGCCCCGCCGGGAGGCGAAGCCTAATAGGCTTGCTGTCAGTAAATAGCTGACAGCTCTAATACACTGCACTATGTAGGTAGTACAGTGTATTAGAATAGCGATCAGGGCTTCATGCCTTCAAGTTCCCTAGTGGGACAAAAAAAAAAAAGTTAAAACAAGTTAATAAAAATGTTGTAAAAAAGTAAAAAAAAATACTTTTCATGTTAAAAAACACTATAAAAGCCTTTTTTCCTATAATAAGTCTTTTATTATAGGAAAAAACATAAAAAAAGTACACATATGTGGTATCCCCGCGTCCGTAACGACCCAAACTATAAAAATATCACGCTATTTTACCCGTACGGTGAACACCGTAAAAAAATGAAATAAAAAAACTATTCCAGAATCGCTGTTTGTTAGTCACTACCCCTCGCAAAACAGAATAAAAAAAAGGGATCTAAAAGTTGCATGTACCCCAAAATTATACCATTAAAAAACGCAACCCGTCCCGCAAAAAACAAGCTCTCCCACCGCTTTTTTGACGGAAAAATAAAAAAGTTATGGCTCTCAGAATATGGTGACACCAAAAATAAATTATTTGAAACAAAAGGGATTTTATCGTGTAGACGTTGCAAAACATAAGAAAAACTATATACATCTGGTATCGCCGTAATCGTGCCGACCCGCAGAATAACTTAAAATTGACATTCATAGCGCATGGCGAACGCCGAAAAAATAAATAATAAAAAACATCAGAATTGCAGGTTTTTGGTCACCTGGCTTGCCAAAAAAATTAAATACAAAGTGATCAAAAAAATCGCATGTACCCCAAAATGGTACCAATGAAATCTACAGATTGTCCCACAACAAATAAGCCCTCACACGGCTCCGGGGGAGAAAAAATAAAGACGTTTTGGCTCTCAGAATATGGCGATGCAAAATGTGCAAAGTGTCCAAAAGCGGATAAGATCGGGCGCCATTTATCAGTGCGACACCGGCCACATATCTGCGGATTATTATTTATTTACACCATTATTATACCCTCTTATTATACCCTGATGTACCCCGCACAGATAACATATTCCCCCACATCATAAACTGAAATACCAGCAATACCCCAAACAGAACAACTAGCGAGCAAAATCCACGCTCCAAAAGCCAAATGGCGCTCCCTCCCTTCTGAGCCCTGCAGCGTGCCTAAGCAGCAGTGTACGTCCACATATATGGCATCGCCATACCCGGGAGAACCCGCTTAACAATTTGAGGTATTTGTCTTCAGTGGCACGAACTGGGCACAAAATATTGTGCACTAAAATGGCACATACCTGTGGAAATTTGCAATTTGCATTAATTTCGAATAGAAAAAAAAAAACCTGTGTGGTCAAAATGCTCACTACATCCGTTAATAAAATGCCTTCAGGGGTGCAGTTTCCAAAATGGGGGTCACTACTTGGGGGTTTGTTTTACTATTTGACCCCAGAGCCCTGCCATTGTGGGCTAATGCTGCGAAAATCACCATAATAGGTCTCACATGCGCCTTTCACTCCTAAGCCCTGTCATATATCCAGGAAAATGATAAATGCCTTGAGGGGTGTAGTTTACAAAATGGGGTCGCTTCTCATGGTTTTACACTCTACTCTGGTACCTAAGGGAGCTCTGCAAATGCGACATGGCGCCCATACACCAGTCCAGCAAAATCTGTGCTCTAAAAGCCACATGGCAAGCCTTCCATTTTGAGCTCTGCCATGTGCCCAAATAGCAGTTTAGTGCCACACATTGGGTATTGCCGTACTCGGGAGAAATTGGGTAACAAATTATGTGTTGTTTTTTCTCCTATTACCCCTTGTGGGGAATAAAATTGGGTGCAAAACTACATATTTTTGGGAAAAATTTTTTTTTTTCATTTTCACTGCCTGATTCTAATACAATCTATGAAACACCTGTGGGATCAAAATGCTCAGTACACTCCTAGATGATTACCCTGAGGGGTATAGTTTCCAAAATGGAGTCACTTCTCAGGGGTTTCTACTGTACGGGTACCTCAGGGGCTCTGCAAATGCGACATGGCGCCCAAAAAACAATCAACCAAAATCTACATGCCAAGTAGCACTCCTGCCATTCTGAGCCCTGCGGTGTATCCAAGCAGCAGTTTATGACCACATATGGGGTATTGCCGTACTCGGGAGAAATTGCTTTAAAATTATAGGGGCGCTTTTTCTCCTTTATTCCTTGTGAAAATGAAAACAATTCAACATTTTAGTGGAAAGAATGTAGATTTTAATTTTCACTGCATAATCCCAATAATTCAGCAAAAAAACTGTGGGGTCAAAATGCTCACTATACCGCTAGATAAATTCCATGATGGGTATAGTTTCCCAAATGGGGTCACTTTTGCCGGGTTTGCACTATTTTGGCCCCTCAGTGGCTTTGCAAATGTGACATGGGGCCGCAAACCATTCCAGCAAAACTTGAGCTCCAAAAGTCAAATGGCGCTCCGTCCTTTCTAACTTCCGCAATGTGTCCAAACAGCAGTTTATTACCACATATGGGGTATTGCTGCGCTCAGAAGAGTTTGCTTTACAAATATTGGGGTGTTTTTTCTCCTTTATCTGTTGTAAAAATGAAAAAATCTGAGCTAAAACTACATTTTATTAGAAAAAAATTAGATTTTCAATATCACGGCATAATTCCCATAGATTCAAAAAAAAACGTGTAGGGTCAAAATGCTAACTATATACCCCTAGAAAAATTCCTTGAGGGGTGTAGTTCCCAAAATGGGGTCACTTTTGGGGAGTTTCCACTGTAATGATCCCTCCAGGGCTTTGCAAACACGACATGGCACCGAAAACCATTCCAGCAAAATCTGCGCTCCAAAATCCAAATGGCCCTCGTTCCATTCTGAGCCCTGCCGTGGGTCCAAACAGCAGTTTATTACCACATATAGGGTATTGCCGTAATCGGGAGACATTGCTTTACAAATGTTGGGGTGCTTTTTCTCCTTTATTCCTTGTAAAAACGAAAACATCTTATGTTTTTTCAGAAAAAAAGTAGATTCTCATTTTCACAGACAAGTTCCAATAAATTTAGCAAAAAACCTGTAGGCTAAAAATGCTAACTATACCCCTAGAAAAATTCCTTGAGGGGTGTAGTCTCCAAGATGGGGTCACTTTTGGGGGGTTTCCACTGTTTTGGCACCTCAACACCTCTTCAAACCTGACATGGTGCCTAAAATATATTCTAATAAAATAGAGGCCCCAAAATCCACTAAGTGCTCCTTTGCTTCTGAGGCCGGTGTTTCGGTCCTTTACCGCACTAGGGCCACATGTGGGATATTTCTAAAAATTGCAGAATCTAGGCAATAAATATTGAGTTGCATTTCTCTGATAAAACCTTCTGTGTTACAGAAAAAACTGTATTACAAATGAATTTCGTAAAAAAAAATTGAAATTTGTAAATTTCACCTCTACTTTGCTTTATTTCTTGTGAAATGCCTAAAGGGTTCAAATAATTTCTGAATGCTGTTTTGAATACTTTGAGGTGTGCAGTTTTTAAAATGGGGTGATTTATGGGGGTTTATAATATATAAGGCCCTCAAAGCCACTTCAGAACTGAACTGGTCCCTGAAAAAAGAGCCTTTTGAAATTTTCTTGAAAATTTGAGAAATTGCTGCCAAAGTTCTAAGCCTTGTGATGTCATAGAAAAATAAAAACACGTTCAAAAAACGATGCAAACATAAAGTAGACATATAGGAAATGTTAACTAGTAACTATTTTGTGTGGTATAACTATCTGTTTTACAAGCAGATACATTACAATTTAGAAAAATTCAGATTTTTGCAAATTTTCTCTACATTTTGGTGTTTTTTACAAATAAATATTGAATTTAATGACAACATTTTTTCAGTATCATAAAGTACAACATGTCACGAGAAAACAATCTCAGAATCGCTTGGATAGGCAAAAGCATTCCGGAGTTATTACCACATAAAGTGACACATGTCAGATTTGCAAAAATCGGCGGTGTCCTGAAGGCCAAAATAGGCTGTGTCCTTAAGGGGTTAAAGGTTGTAAAGAGGACTAAAATGGTAATTTGTTGAATTTGCAGCATCAGGAGGTCATATTTACAGGAATCAAAAGCTCTTTCAATCATAAAAAGCTTAACAGGGCAAGTTACATGTTAACATAGGACCCCTTCTTTGATATCACCTTCACAACTCTTGCATCCATTGAATTTGTGAGTATTTGGACAGTTTCTGCTTGAATATCTTTGCAGGATGTCAGAATAGCCTCCCAGAGCTTCTGTTTTGATGTGAACTGCCTCCCACCCTCATAGATATTTTGCTTGAGGCTGCTCCAAAGGTTCTCAGGGGAACATGGGGGCCACACCATGAGTTTCTCTTTTATGCCCATAGAAGCCAATGACACAGAGGTATTCTTTGCAGCATGAGATGATGCATTGTCATGCATGAAGATAATTTTGCTACGGAAAGCACGGTTCTTCTTTTTGTACCACGGAAGAAAGTGGTCAGTCATAAACTCTACATACTTTGCAGAGGTCATTTTCACACTGTCAGGGACCCTAAAGGGGCCTACCAGCTCTCTCCCCATGATTCCAGCCCAAATCATGACTCCGCCACCTCCTTGCTGACATCGCAGCCTTGTTGGGACATAGTGGCCATTCACCAACCATCCACTACTCCATCCATCTGGACCATCCAGGTTTGCACGGCACTCATCAGTAAACAACACGGTTTGAAAATTAGTCTTCATGTATTTCTGAGCCCACTGCAACCGTTTCTGCTTGTGAGCATTGTTTAGTGGTGGCCGAATAATAGCTTTATGCACACTTGCAAACCTCTGGAGGATCCTACACCTTGAGGTTCGTGGGACTCCAGAGGCACCAGCGGCTTCAAATACCTGTTTGCTGCTTTGCAATGGCATTTTAGCAGCTGCTCTCCTAATCCTATTAATTTGTCTGGCAGAAACCTTCCTCATTATGCCTTTATCTGAACGAACCCGTCTGTGCTCTGAATCAGCCCCAAATCTTTTCACAGTACGATGAGGACGCTTACGTTTTCTTGAAATATGCAATGTTTTCATACCTTATCCAAGGTATTGCACTATTTCACGCTTTTCGGAAGCAGAGAGATCCTTTTTCTTTCCCATATTGCTTGAAACCTGTGGCCTGCTTAATAATGTGGAACGTCCTTCTTAAGTAGTTTTCCTTTGATTGGGCACACCTGGAAAACTAATTATCACAGGTGTCTGAGATTGATTACAATGATCCAAAGAGCCCTAAGACACAATCCATGAGTTTAATTGAAAAACTAATAATTAAATGTTTATGACACTTAAATCCAATGTGCATAATAATTTGGAACACGGTGTATATATCCCATGGAGACACTGAAGCATTTTAAGATGATCTCCTGGAATGTGTGGAGTTTGACTAATACATTTTAAAGGTCACTTGTCTTTAATTTTCTGTCTTTATATAACCCACACATTGTTTTTCTTCAAGAGACATATTTTCTGGGTTCAAAGTACAGGCCCTTAAACGCTTGTGGATGGGACATAATTATCATTCTGTCTTTTCAAATTACTTCTCTGTGGTCTTCCTGCTGATCCGCAAATCTCTACAGTTTACGGTTACCTCTGTGGTGGTAGATCTTAGAGGGAGATTTATTGTGCGGTTATGCCAAACATACTTTACTTAATTTATTTTGATTAATGTCTACAATCCTCCTCCAGCCACTATGCCGTTCCTCAGTGACATTCTGCTGGTGGCGGGTTTGGGCCCTGTGCTGCTTCTAATCCTTGGTAATTTTAATCTACTCCTTAACCCTGAATTAGACAGGTTGCGTGGTGTTACTGGTACTCATACTCCGCTAACAAAATGGGCTTCAACTTACCACATTCAAGAGATTTGGCGTACTCATCATCCCCGCTCAATTGCTTACTCATATCACTCTCCTGCATATAGATCTTTCTCCCGCTCTGATATGGCATTGGAAATACAGCTACCCCGTTGTTTATAGCAGATGCCCAGTACTTCCCCCGTGGGATTTCAGATCATTCCACATTGATGATTGTTTTGGGCTTCCCTGAAAACATTGTATTCTCAGGGTTTTTGAGCAGGGAGATAAAAATGGGCTGTCACTATCTTACTTAGCCAAATCTGCACCCCATTATAAACGTGACCTCTGCCAATGGGGAACTTATTACTGATCTGCTTTCTGTTAATCGGGAGTTTGATAGATTTTATCAAGATTTGTACTCCTCTAAGGTGACCTATGTTTAATCTGAACTAGAAAGCTTCTTAGACACTGTACCCTTTACCCCTCTAGATAGTGCAGATTTTGACTTCCTTGAGGCTGATCTAGGGGCTGAAGAGATCACTACAGCGATCAACTGCTTCCCTAATAGGAAGACTCCTGGCTTGAATGGCCTACCTATTGAATGGTATAAAGCGCATAAAGAACTGCTTGGCTCATCTCCACTCCCTTTTACATTCTATGTTTATTTAGGAGACCCTTTCCCCTTCAATGAAAGAGGCACTCGTAGTCTATATTCTTAAACCCCATATAGACCCCAAGGAGTGTGGATCCTATCAACCCATCTTGCTTCCTAATTGTGTTGTCAAAATCCTGGCTAAGGAATGCGTTTGCAGAAAATTATTTCTCACATTGTACACCCCGATCAGTCGGGCTTTATGCCCTGTAAGGCCACTGATATCAACCTACGAAGACTGTTCACTAACTTATTTTCTACCCATTGTAATTCTGGTTCTCATATCATTCTATTCAGTGGAGTGGTCATATCTGTGGTCTGTGCTACGCAAATTTGGCTTTGGCACGAAATTTATTAATTGGATACGGCTTCTGTACGCCCAACCAATAGCTATTGTCAGAACCAATTGACATATTTCGTCTCCCTTTGCCCTGGGCCGAGGGACTAGGCAGGGATGTCCCCTCCCACCTTCCCTTTTTGCATTAGCTATAGAAATTCTAGCAGCTGCCATACATCAGTCATCTGACAGTGAGGGTATGTGCAGACACAAAATAAAAAACGTCTCAAAATACGGAGCTGTTTTCAAAGGAAAACAGCTGCTGATTTTCAGACTTTTTTTAATCAAAATACTTTTTCGTGGCCATTTTTTTACGCGGCCGTTTTAAAAAACGGCCACGTAAAAAAAGCACAGTTTTCCCATTGAAATCAATAGGCAGATGTTTGGAGGCATTCTGCTTCTGATTTTTCTGCCTTTTTTAAACACTCGGTGTGAACCTACCCTTAGGGATTCATGATTGGGGAAAAAGAGAACTGTTTCTGTGCAAACAGGCGACACGCTTCTGTTTCTCAATGATTCTGGACCCTCCCTGCGAGCAATATTGGATCTCTGACTCTTTTGCCTCCTTCTCTGGCCTACGTTTCAAGTGGTCCGTGCAGCTGGTTTTAGAATAGACGCTGCAGCCAAAGATATGTGTATTCCCATTCCGTTTCATGGGAAGCTGCATGAAGATTAGATGTGGCTGTCTGATAAAGAAGATTGCTGAGTGACGGCAGACGGCAGGACCAGACGTTTACACTCTGCTTCCATACAGGAAGGCCAATTACTTGCCACTGCAAGCATGCTTCTTGACTGGAAGTAATCCTCTTTATCAGACAGCCACATCTAATCTTCATGCAGCTTCCCATGAAACGGAATGAAGCAGCAGCGATGACCTATCTCCCCTGAGGAATCAATCGGTCAGGAGGAAACGCGTTGGGAGAGACTTCACCTTGCATCAGAGGCTCAACAAAAGCCAGGATTTCAAAGACAACTCCTTAAAGGAACATTACCATCCTAAAGTACAAGGGGTAGGAGGGCAATTACCCAAAAAATCTTTTGTATCCTGTATATCTTGTATGCTGTACAGAATAACGGATCAATCTCATTTTCTTATTGTTATTCAGCACTTATGAGGTGTCTTGGTCGCCTGCAACACCACTATGTTATAACCCTGTTCTTCCACATATACGAGGACTTCCTAACCCTGTTGAATGGTCAGCTATGGGTATTCTGACTTTGGGAAATGTACTTGTGGATGATAAGTTTTAAAAATTGTATCTCCTTATAAACCATTTTTCACATACACTAGTAGAATATCAAAATGGCTTCTCTCCTGTGTGACTTCTCCAATGTTTAACAAGATGTGATTTCCAGATGTATAAAACATTTTCCACATTCTGAACATGAATCTAGCTACTCTCCTGTGTGAGTTCTCTTATGTTCAACAAGAAATAAATTAGCTGTAAAAAATGACCCACATTCTGTACTTGAATACAGCTTCTCTCCTGTGTGACTTCTCTCATGTTTAAGATGATTTTATTACTTTACAAAACATTTCCAGCGTAGTAAACATAAATACAGCTTAATACTGTGTGACTTTGAGGAGGTATGACAATACTGGATTGATTGACCTGTACAGCACTTTTCACATTCTAAAACATGAACATGGTTTCTGTCCTGTGTGACTTCTCTCATGCATGACAAAATTTGAAAAACATTTTCCACATTCTAAAAATAACTATGGTTTCTCTACTGTGTGACTTCTCTGATGTGTAACAAAATTAGCTTTATTTGTAAAACACTTTCCACATTCATCCACATGAACAGGAGTATGGCTTCTCCCTTGTGTGAATTATTCTATGTGTAAAATGACTTAAGCTTTTTGTAAACTGTTTACCACATTAAAAACTTTTTACCCCCTTTCTGACCTGTACTTGTGATAAAAATCTGGAATTCTTCAGAAGGTTCTGCAAGATTAGGGGTATTATATAATAGATTTGGACTATGAAGTCCTAGATATACATTAAGGGTAATGAGGATTTCACCTGAAGACTGCTGCATGGTATCTTAATCTTCTACTTTTTAATTTAGCAGGGACAAAGTTTATGGTTTCTTCTCCATGTAAATTTTCAGTGGAGTTTAAAATTGTATTTCCTTGAAAAACATTTTTCACATATAGATCAAAATAGCTTTCCCCGTGTGTGACTTCTCTGATGATCCCTAAGTTTGGTTTTAGTAATAAAACATTTTCCACATTCTGAACATGAATAAGGCCTCTCTCCTGTGTGACTTCTCTGATGATCCCTAAGTTTGGTTTTAGTAATAAAACATTTCCCACATTCTGAACATGAAAATGGCTTCTCTCCTGAGTGAATTCTTTCATGTTTAACAAGGTTTGATTTTTGTGTGAAACATTTTTTACATTCCGAACATGAAAATGGCTTCTCCCCTGTGTGACTTCTCTGATGTTCCCTTAGCTTGACTTCTGTAATAAAACTTTTCCCACATTCTGAACATGAATATGGCTTCTCTCCTGCGTGACGTCTCTCATGTTGAACAAGATTTGATTTTTGTGTGAAACATTTTCCACATTCCGAACATGAAAATGGCTTCTCTCCTGTGTGAATTCTCTCATGTTGAACAAAATTAGATTTTTTTGTAAAACATTTCCCACATTCTGTACATGAATATGGCTGCTTGCCTGTGTGACTACTCTCATGTTTAAGATGATTTGATTTCTTTATAAAACATTTCCCACATAGTGAACACGAATATGGTTTCTCTACTATGTGACTTTTCTCATGTTTAACAAGACTTGATTTATCTGTAAAACATTTCCCAGATTGTGAATATGACTCCACTCCTGTGTGACTTCCCTGATGTTTAACAAAATTTGATTGATCTGTAAAGCATTTTTGAGCTGTACTTGTGGTAACAATCTGTGATTGGTCAGTAGAAGGTTCCTCATCATTAGGGGAATTATATAATAAATCTTTACTGTGAAGTCCTTGATATACAGTAAGGTTGATAAGGGTTTCTCCTGAAGACTGCTGCCTGATTTCTTCATCTTCTACTTTATAATTTAGCGGTGGCATGAAATTTCCCTCAGAGTTCTTACTGGTATTTTCTGTTAGGATTAAAAATGGTTTCATAGTTTTTTTATTCATACCACAATGTAGACAAATTTATAACATTCATATTAGGCTGGAAAAACACGCAGTTTTAGATGGGGTTTTTGATGCAATTTTAGGTGCATTTTTTTTTTAATTCAAAGCCAGAAATGGATCCAGCAGGAAGGATAAGTATAAGCCATTCCTTTTAAATCAATGCCTGACATTTGCCAAAAAAAAATAAAAAAGTGCACCAAGAACTGCCACACAAACCTGCATGTGTGATTCCAGCCTTAAAAACACTTTGTCATTGATATATTTTAAAGTGTTAGACAAAGTCCTGGATTCTGGTCTACACCCAGTCACCACTTTATTACGTGGACCCAACTTAAACATTTGAAGAGCACAACCTGGCAATCAAGCCTGTCCTCTGCCAACACATTTGGTCTTTCAATACCAATTGGGCATTACTTTAATACAAAAACATAATTTTTAATATTGTTATAGACAATCTAATCTTCACCACAGATTACATTTAACAAGATAATGTGTCATGAGACAAACCACACATCTCAGGCTTAAAAAAACACAAATATGACAATGAGGTCTGTAGAGCCTAATAGCTGCACAGTCACCACATCTCAATCTTATAGAACATCTTTAGGATGTAGTAGAATAGAGAGAGTGAGGTTATTAACCCCTTCCCGACATTTGACGTATGGGTACGATATGGAAAGCCATGACTTCCCGAAAATTGCTGTATCCATACACCAAATGAAGAAGGGTTTACAGTGTAAAAAAATAAAAGTTACAAAGTAAAGATGGCTGCTGTTCATAACAGCAGGCCACCTTTACACGAGGGCAAGGGGGGTGGCCCACCCGCTCCGCATAGGCGATCGCTGCAATTGGACGGTCAATTCAGACCGGACAATTGCGACCGTTTGCGGCTTTCGCCAATCACTGTGTCACAGGGCACAGTGATATGGTGGTGATTGGTGCTGCCTAGGACAGCACCAATCTCTGCCATGTAGCGATGACGAGGTGGCGGTGATGCCACCCCTTGATTACTACGATTGGTCGGTCTGCACCAACCGAATAATCGCAGCCATGGCGGGTGTTTGAAACACCCTCCACCAGCTCTGCCCACCTCATTCCGGGTAGGAACGGTGAGCAGAGCTGGTGTTACAGTCTGTCAGCCATACTTTCCGATTCTGAGGCCTTCTGTGCTGCGATCCTGCTGTGACGTCTTCATCCGACTGCTTCCTGCTGCAGAGTGAACAGTCATCATCATCATCATCATCATCATCATCATCTGTGCTGCTGCTGATTCATTATTTTTTTTTAGCAGCAGCACTTGTTTTTTCCTAAACTTCTTATCCCTGTACCCTCCCCTTCTTTCCCTTTTTACGTCCTGCGGCCGCTGAGTGCGGATCAGTGACCGCCTTCACTGATCAGTATCCGTGGTAGCTTTTTTATTACGCAAGTTTTTTTTTCCATCTTTTTCTACCCACAACAATTCACTGTGTGCTTCCTGTGGCCGCTGAGCGCTGATCAGTGGCCGTCATCACTGATCGGCATCAGTGCTCAATTATTGGCGCAGGTTTTTTTATTTATAATCAGCCTCCGTGGTAATTTGGAAATTGCCCCATTCCTCTTGACCTCCTCATCATCATCCTCATCCAGTGATGAGGAACCCCCACAAAGACGCCCCAGGACATCAGCTGAGGCAACCCCCCAAAATGAGTGATACTATGTGGAACCCCACCCTGATAATTATGAGTCTCACATTCCGGATTTCACAGGGAGCTCAGGAATTCGGTTTGAGACTGTATGCCTTGCAGAAATTGACTATTTCAAGCTCTTTTTCTCTTTAGGATTTTGTTAATTTAATGGTGGCACAGACAAATTTATACGCCCAACAATTTTTTGCCCAAAACCCCACATCATCATTTGGAGATTATGACATTTTGGGGCCTTGTCCTACATATGGGCTTAGTAAAAAAGCCAAATATTAGGCAATACTGGAGTGTGGACATTTTATACAACACCCCATTATACCGCATGGAAACGACCCGGACACGTTTTGAAATAATTCTGAAATGTTTGCATTATAATGATAACGCACAGTGCCCGTCCCGTGATTACCACACATACGACCGCCTATTCAAAATCAGGCCAATGATTGATTATTTCTGCACCAAATTTCAGGAAGTGTACACCCCCGAAAAGAACATAGCAATAGACGAGTCCCTTGTACATTTTAAGGGGAGACTAAAATTCCGCCAATACCTGCCAAGCAAGAGGGCGAGGTATGGAATTAAAATGTACAAACTGTGCGAGAGCAGCTCAGGGTACACCAACAGGTTTCGGGTTTATAAAGGGAAGGACACCAGGATAGAACCTCCAGAATGCCCCCCTGTCCTTGGAGTTCGTGGAAAAATAGTGCGGAATTTGGTGCACCCACTGCTGGACCAGGGTTATCACCTTTACGTGGAGAACTTCTATACTAGCATCCCACTATTTAAATGCCTCTCCACCAGAAGTAATAAAGCATGCGACACCGTGTGCAAAAATCAGAGAGGCCTCTCTAAAAATCTGATTGGGCAACCCCTAAGAAAGGGAGAAAGCAGGGCACTACACAGCTATAACTTGTTGCTGGTCAAGTATAAGGACAAGAGGGACGTCCTTATGTTGACCACAAAACACGGTAGCAGCACCCCTGTCACTCTCCGAGGTAGCACTACAATGACCCCCAGGCCAGATTGCATCCTCGGCTACAATAAGTACATGGGAGGGGGTTGATCTCTCTGATCAAGTACGGAAGCCATACAGTGCCATGCGTAAATCAAAAGTGTGGTACAAAAAGCTGGCCGTGCACATGGTACAGATGACATTGTATAACTCTTTAGTGCTATACCAATGTGCAGGCCAGATAGGGACATTCCTACAGTTTCAACAGGTGGTTATCAAGGCCCTTGTATTTGGGAACCAGGAAGGGGAGGGACCCAGTACTTCTAGAAGCGATGGTCCACGTATTGTACCAGGGCAACACTTTCCTGGCAAAATCCCCTCCACTGGTCAAAAGGGAAGGAGCCAAAAAAGGTGTAAAGTGTGTTACAAAAGGGGGAGAAGCCGAGACACAACGTATCATTGTGAAACCTGACCCGACAAACCTGGGCTGTACATAAAAGGAGTACTTCAAAGTTTATCACGCATCCATGGATTTTTAATTGAAACATTTTTTTAAATGCTCACTATACCCCTAGATAAATTCCTTGAGGGGTGTAGTTTCAAACATGGAGTTACTCTTGGGGGGTTTCCACTGTTTTGGCCCCTCAGGGGCTTTGCTAATTTGACATGGCCTCCTCAAACCATACCAGTTAAATTTGAACTCCAAATGGTGCACTTTCCCTTCTAAGCCCTGCCGTGTGTCTAAACAGCCGTCTATGACCACATGTGGGGTACTGTTTTACTCGGGACTTTTTCTCCTTTAGTCCTTGTGGGACTAAAAAAAAAAGTAGCTAAACCTACGTTTTATTGGGAAAAATTTTGATTTTCATGCCCTACTTCCAATAATTTCTGCAAAAAAACTGTTGGGCTAAAATTCTCACTATACCCCTAGATAATTTCCTCAAGGGGTGTAGTTTCCAAAATGGGGTCACTTGTGAGGGTTTCTACTGTTTTGGCACCACAAGAGCCCTTCAAACCTGACATGGTATCTAAAATATATTCTAATAAAAACAAGGCACCAAAATCCTCTAGGTGCTCCTTTGCTTCTGAGGCTGGTGCTTCAGTCTATAAGCACACTAGTGCCACATGTTGGATATTTCTAAAAACTCCAGAATCTGGGCAATAAATATTGAGTTGCATTTTTCTGGTAAAATCTTCTGTGTTACAAAAAAAAATTGATTAAAAATGAATTTCTGTAAAAACAAGCCAAATTTGTACATTTCACCTATACTTTGCTTTAATTCTTGTGAAATGTCTAAAGGGTTAAAGGAACAGTGTCATCACCAATTATTTTTTTATATGTTAAAGATGTTAGTGCTTTATTAAAAACGTTTATATTCATTTGTGTGTTTGTGTTTTACTTTTTCTTATTTTTACACTTTTTCTTCCCTATGGGGGCTGCCATTTTTTGTTCCATTTCTGTGTGTGTCGATTAACGACACATACAGACATGGAATACGGCAGCCACAGTCCCATAGGGACTGCGAACGGCTCCCGTCCCATTGACTGCAGTGTACGGCGTCTGTGTGGGAACTGCGCATGCGCCGCTCCCACACAGTCCTATTCGAAATTGGCGCCGTCCGGCGCTATTTTCCTGTGGACCGGAAGTCGCGGCCGGACAGTAATATTACTACTTCCGGTCGCGGCTTCCGGATTTGTGCACTTGCACCAGCGGCAGCAAACGGAGCGGACGGGCCGGAGGGAGCCGCGGCGGCAGGAGCAGGTAAGAGATTTTAATGTATGTTCGTGTTTGTGTGTGTTTACTACTGTATGTAAACCTACTACACTGTGGGTTAGCTCAAAAAATGGCGACACACAGTGTAGGAGGTTACACCGTTCAAACCCCTCGTTTATCCCGGCACTAGCCAGGATAAAGGAGGGGGGGATGCTGAGAGCTCACTAGAGCGAGGGCTTTTAACCCAATGTTGCAATGCTGCAACATTGGGAACAGCTCCATCTAGTGACCAAAAATGGGTAGTATTATAAATTAGAAATAATTTATAATATTTCCTGGACTCGTGCAAAAAAAAAAAAAAAATTGGAACAATGTTTAATCACCCACACACTAAATGTTTAATTTTTTTAAAAAAAACATGTTTTTCTGGCAACACATTCCCTTTAAGAAACTTTCTAAATGCTGTTTTGAATACTTTGAGGGGACTTATGGGGTAACTTATTGGGGGTTTCTAATATATAAGGCCCTCAAAGCCACTTCACAACTGAACTGGCCCCTGCAAAAATAGCCTTTTGAAATTTTCTTGAAAGTGTGAGAAATTTCTGCTAAAGTTCTAAGCCTTGTAACTTCCTAAAAAAATAAAAGGATGTTCAAAAAACGATGCCAAACTAAAGTAGACATATGGGGGGTGTTAATTAGCAACAATTTTGTGTGGTATAACTGCCTGTCTTACAAGCAGAAACATTAAAATTGAGAAAAATGTTAATTTTTGCAAATGTTCGCTAAATATTGGTGTTTTTCACAATTAAATACTTAATGTATCGAGCAAATTTTGCCAGTAACATAAAGTCCAATGTGTCACAAGAAAACAATCTCAGAATCGCTTGGATAGGTGAAAGCATTCCGAAGTTATTACCAGATAAAGGCAAACATGTCAGATTTGAAAAATGAGGCTCTGTCAGGAAGGTCAAAAGTGGCCAAAGCGGGAAGGGGCTAATCAGAATCTGTAATAAATGGTTTCCGGTACCTTGTGGTTTCCTTTGAACTAAGAATTCAGGCTGTTCTAAGAGGAAAGAGGGTCCAATTAACTACTAATATGGTGGACCTACTCAAGTGTCCTCTTAGTCCAGATGTTCATCACTAAAACGTCTTTGTATGTACAATAGCTATATGTGAAATAGGAGCTTCCTAATAATCATGGCTCTGGAAGATTGGATTACCCTGAAAAAAAACCAAAAAAACAACCCCATATTTTACAATTTAGTGACAAATATATTTTGGGACTTAATGACTAAGGGATTTATTCCCTTTTTATATTGTGGTATTTTAAAAGCCATAACTTTCTTATTTTTCCGTAGACTTAGCCATGTTACGGCTTATTATTTGCACGACAAGTTGTCATGACATCATTTTGGGGTACATACACTACCATTCAAAAGTTTAGGGTCACTTAGAAATTTCCTTTTATTTTTTTAACGAAAAGCAGTTTTTTTTTCAATGAAGAGAACATTAAATTAATCAGAAATACACTCTATACATTGTTAATGTGCTAAATGACGATTCTAGCTGCAAACATTTGTTATTTAATGCAATATCTACATAGGTGTATAGAGGCCCATTTCCAGCAACCATCACTCCAGTGCTCTAATGATACATTGGATGATTAGAAAACACTTGAAAACCCTTGTGCAATTATGGTAGCACCGCTGTAAACAGTTTTGCTGTTTAGAGGAGCTATAAAACTGACCTTCCTTTGAGCTAGTTGAGAATTTGGAGCATTACATTTGTGGGTTCGATTAAACTCTCCAAATGGCTAGAAAAAGAGAGCGTTCATGTGAAACTCGACAGTCTATTCTTGTTCTTCTAAATGAAGGCTATTCCATGCAAGAAATTGCCAAGAAACTGCATATTTCCTACAACATTGTGTACTACTCCCTTCAGAGGACAGCACAAACAGGCTCTAACCAGAGTAGAAAGAGAAGTGGGAGGCCCCGCTGCACAACTTAGCAACAAGACAAGTACATTAGAGTCTCTAGTTTGAGAAATAGACGCCTCACAGGTCCTCAACTGGCAGCTTCATTAAATAGTACCCGCAAAACGCCAGTGTCAACGTCTACAGTGAAGAGGCGACTGTGGGATGCTGGCCTTCAGGGCAGAGTGGCAAAGAAAAAGCCATATCTGAGACTGGCTAATAAAAGGAAAAGATTAATATGGGCAAAAGCACACAGACATTGGACAGAGGAAGATTGGAAAAAAGTGTTATGGACAGACGAATCGAAGTTTGAGGTGTTTGGATCACACAAAAGAACATTTGTGAGACGCAGAACAACTGAAAAGATGCTGGAAGAGTGCCTGACGCCATCTGTCAAGCATGGTGGAGGTAATGTGATGGTCTGGGGTTGCTTTGGTGCTGGTAAATTGGGAGATTTGTACAAGGTAAGAGGGATTTTGAATAAGGAAGGCTATCACTCCATTTTGCAACGCCATACCATACCCTGTGGACAGCGCTTGATTGGAGCCAATTTCATCCTACAACAGGACAATGACCCAAAGCACACCTCCAAATTATGCAAGAACTATTTAGGGAAGAAGCAGGCAGCTGGTATTCTATCTGTAAAGGAGTGGCCAGCGCAGTCACCAGATCTCAACCCCATAGAGCTGTTGTGGGAGCAGCTTGACCGTATGGTACGCAAGAAGTGCCCATCAAGCCAATCCAACTTGTGGGAGGGGCTTCTGGAAGCATGGGGTGAAATTTCTCCCGATTACCTCAGCAAATTAACTGCTAGAATGCCAAAGGTCTGCAATGCTGTAATTGCTGCAAATGGAGCATTCTTTGACGAAAGCAAAGTTTGAAGGAGAAAATTATTATTTCAAATAAAAATCATTATTTCTAACCTTGTCAATGTCTTGACTATATTTTCCAGTCATTTTGCAACTCATTTAAAAAATATAAGTGTGAGTTTTCATGGAAAACACAAAATTGTCTGGGTGACCCCAAACTTTTGAACGGTAGTGTACAACAGATTACTAATGACAACAAGTCGTGTTCAGTGGATGCTACTATAGTGTATGTTTCAGCCACTGACATCGTTTGTTATAGAACAGGTTAATAATGGCAAAAAGCCTTGTTCAGTGGATGCTACTATAGTGTATGCTTCTGTCACTGACATTACATGTGATATAAAACAGATTACTAATGACAACAAGCCATGTTCAGTGGGTGCTACTATAGTGTATGCTTCTGTCACTGATATTACATGTGATATAACACAGATTATTAATGGCAAAATGCTTGTTCAGTGGCTGCTACTATAGTGTATGCTTCAGCCACTGACATCGTTTGTTACATAGTTACATACATAGTTTGTACGGTTGAAAAAAGACACATGTCCATCAAGTTCAACCAAGGGATGGGAAAGGGGAAGTAAAACATTTCTACACATAGGAGCTAATATTTTGTTCTAGGAAATTATCTAAGCCATCTACTGTCCGTGCTGTGACCAGCTCCTGCGGTAGGCTATTCCATAAATTCACCATTCTCACAGTAAAGAAGGCTTGTCGCCTCTGCATGTTGAACCTTTCTTTCTCCAGACGGAGGGAGTGCCCCCTTGTTTTTTGAGGGGGTTTTACATGGAACAGGATTTCACTATATTTTTTGTATGTGCCATTCATATATTTATATAAGTTAATCATGACCCCCTTAGTCGTCTTTTCTCAAGGCTAAATAGGTTTAGTTCTTTTAATCTTTCCTCATAACTTAGATTCTCCATGCCCCTTATTAGCTTCGTTGCTCTTCTTTGTATTTTTTCCAACTCCAGGGCATCCTTTCTATGAACTGGAGCCCAGAACTGGACTGCATATTCTAGATGAGGCCTCACTAATGCTTTGTAAAGTGGTAATATTACATCCCTGTCCCGCGAGTCCATGCCTCTTTTGATACACGACAATATTTTGCTGGCCTTTGAAGCAGCTGATTGACACTGCATGCTGTTATTTAGTTTATGATTTACAAGTACACCCAGATCCTTCTGAACAAGTGACTCCGCCAGTGTAGCTCCCCCTAGGACATATGATGCATGCAGGTTGTTCGTACCCAGATGCATAACTTTACAGTTATCTACATTAAACTTAATTTGCCAAGTGGACGCCCAAAACCTCAGTTTGTTTAAATCTGCCTGCAATTCACAAACATCTTCCATAGTCTGAACTATATTGCATAGCTTGGTGTCATCTGCAAAAATAGAAATAGTGCTATTAATCCCATCCTCTATATCATTAATAAATAAGTTGAATAATAGTGATCCCAGCACTGAACCCTGGGGTACACCACTTATAACCGGGGACCATTCAGAGTAGGAATCATTGACCACAACTCTCTGGATACGGCCCTTGAGCCAATTCTCAATCCAATTACAAACTATACTTTCTATACCTATAGTCCTTAATTTACCCATTGGACATCTATTGGGGACAGTGTCAAATGCCTTTGCAAAGTCCAAAAACACTATATCCACAGCGGCCCCTCTGTCTAGGCTTCTGCTTACCTCTTCATAAAAACAAATCAGGTTGGTTTGACAGCTTCTGTCCTTTGTAAAACCGTGCTGGCTGTCACTTATAATACTATTTATTGTCACATAATTCTGTATATAGTCCCTCAATAGCCCCTCAAACATTTTCCCCACAATTGATGTTAAGCTTACTGGTCTATAATTACCCGGCGAAGACCTAGAGCCCTTTTGGAAAATAGGCACCACATTTGCCCTGCGCCAGTCCCTTGGCACTATACCAGTCATGAGAGACTCTCTAAATATTATGAAGAGGGGGACAGAAATAACTGAACTAGGCTCCTTAAGAACTCTAGGGTGTAACCCATCTGGTCCCGGGGCCTTGTGTACATTTATTTTATTTAATTTAACTTGCACCATATCTACATTCATCCAATTCAGTAGATCAACTGATATATTAACAGCACTGGCAGCGGCTACATCAGCTGCTCTTTCTTCTGTTGTATATACAGAGCGGAAGAACCCATTTAGTAACTCTGCCTTCTCTTGATCCCCTGTGACCAACTCCCCATTACCACTATCTAAGGGTCCTACATGTTCAAACCTTGATTTTTTTTTCATTAATATGCTTGAAGAATTTTTTAGGATTTGTTTTACTATCCTTGGCCACCTGGATAATAAATGGCAAAAAGCCTTTTTCAGTGGATGCTACTATAGTGTATGCTTCAGCCACTGACATCGTTTGTTATAGAACAGGTTACTAATGACAACAAGCCGTGTTCAGTGGGTGTTACTATAGTGTATGCTTCTGTCACTGATATTACATGTGATATACAACAGGTTACTAATGGCAACAAGTGGTGTTCAGTGGATGGTACTATAGTGTATGCTTCTGTCACTGATATTACATGTGATATAAAACAGATTACTTATGGCAACAAGCCTTGTTCAGTGGATGCTACTATAGTGTATGCTTCAGCCACTGACATTGTTTGTTATAGAACAGGTTACTAATGACAACAAGCCGTGTTCAGTGGATGCTACTGTAGCGATGCTTCTGTCACTGATATTACATGTGAGCTACAACAGGTTACCAATGGCAACAAGCCTTGTTCAGTGGATGCTGCTATAGTGTATGCTTCAGCCACTGACATAGTTTGTTATAGAACAGGTTAATAATGGCAAGAAGCCGTGTTCAGTGGATGCTACTATAGTGTAGCTTCTGTCACTGAAATTACATGTGATCTAAAACCGGTTACTAATGGCAACAAGACGTGTTCAGTGGATGCTACTATAGTGTATGCTTCTGTCAGGGATCATTAGCCTGTATATTGTTTGCAAAAACATTATTACTTTATATCAGTATATTCCATAAAGATTTTGAATGAAACAAAATGGAACCTGTATCAGGAACACGCCTATGGAGACACCGCCCCTGGAATGCAAGAGGAGTGTACAGATGAACTTACAGCTGAATAGAGCCAATAGGGCTTAAGCACGTCCCACATCTTTAGGGAGGAGATCTGTAGGTTCTTTGTTCAATAAAGTTTAATTTTACTTCCTACTTCACTGAGGGAGGATGTCTACCAACTTGTCTGCCTGGTATATTTCCTCCATGCATGCACTCAGTTTCCAATTTACAGAGGTGGCTATTCGGTGTAGAAAAACTGGGAAAAAGGAAGTTTACCCTGACAATTGGCGCCCAAAAACGTGGGGCCACACTCAAGGGGATCTCGGAATCCAGACAATCACAGGGTGAAACAGACGACCCGGGACTGCCCACTGAAGGAGCCTGATCACCTCCACAATATCACGGTAAGTGAGTTGATTTTATAAATCTTCGACTTATCTGTGTTAGTGGACGGTCTTGTGGTAGTCTGTAGAACCCTGGATTAGCTCAGGCGACATGAGCGACATCCCCACTGTGTGGTCACAAACCCGTAAGAAATTAGTCGCGCCCGACTAACCATCCTCTGGGTAATTAGGGACTAGATAGAAAATATAAAATGTTTTATACAGGGGCAAGATAAGACATGTGATAAGTCGTGAGTAATATTTCAGCCAGACTTAGTGAGTTGCAGACTCGGAAATTGTAATATTCCAGCGAGACCTAGTGAGTTGCAGACTGGGAAATTGTAATATTCCAGCGAGACCCAGTGAGTTGCAGACTGAGAAATTGTAATATTCCAGCGAGACCTAGTGAGTTGTAGACTGAGAAATTGTAATATTCCGACCAGACCTTGAGAGTTGTAGAACAAAAATTGTTATATAAATTACGTGAAGAATATAGACGCTTAGAATGGATGGTTTACGGTCCATATTCAAATCATCAGGATAACCCGTACCCGGACGATCCTATTCGTATGACTTGGTGAAGCGAAGGGAAGGGGAACAAGTATGTGAGTAAAACGAAGAAATTTATGGAAGTGTGCGCGATGCATAGGGGAGGGCGGCTACAAGCCGGAGACTGGGCAAAAGGTATTTGAGAGAACAAAGGGTAGTTGGAAATAAGAAAGGCATTGTATGTTATATTTATTATAAAGCACAGGACCAGCCACCACCCTATAAAGGCGGCAGTCCCTCATGTTGGGTGTGTCCTCATTGTGGGCAGCAAAACCCCCCTCACAGCTGAGCAATGTGCTTCCTGTGGGAGAGGCTGCCCCCCACCCCCTGATGAGGTCACGCCCGGCCCAATCAAATCTGTATGAAATGATAGCCTTGTTAATTTTGTCATTTCCCTCAGTAAAGAGCTGACAGTAACACATGCTGCAGTTTTTTCTTCTATTCTAGAATCCGTCCAAGGGGTGCAGGACGCTGTGCACTGGTGAAAAGACACGTCGCCATAATATAGAGATAGTGGCCGACAGATTGGACACTGTTACAGATTATGTGTTTGATGTTTTGAACGTAGATAATTCCTATACAATAATGTGATGATTGATTGCAGATACATACGTTATCTTGTGTTGTTGTACAGATGTGCGACTCTTGGAGGTTCATTGTACGGGAGAATTTTTGCCAGCATTGAAATTGTTAAGATTGTGAGAACAGAAGCTGCGAGGAGTGAGTGCGTGACCCGCTCCTGTAGAATGCGATGACTGATATCGATTGTGTGGGGGAGGGGGGCAGTGTGAAGTCTGAAAAGCAGACTGGTGTAAGCTTGTATATACAGCGTGGACTGATGAGACAAGCGATTACAATATTGCACTGATTTTAGATCTATATTGTATGCTCTTATTTTTAACAGCAGTAATGTCTAAAAAAATTCTTAGTGTTTTGTGTATGGGGTTAAAATCAGTTTCTTTTTTTTTTTCTGTGTAAAGGAAAGTTTCTTATCTTTGCGCATGCGTTGTTGTCCGTAACTTCAACAAGCGAGAAAAAAATATTACAGACCGCTGGATTTGTCTGCAAAAAGATAAAAGTTACGCTGCATATTTATGTGTTATGATGTGATAAGATTTAATGTGTTTTGATGTTAACCCCTTAATGACCGGGCCATTTTGCACGTTAATGACCAAGGATTATTTTTTGTTTTTCCACGGTCGCATTCCAAGAGTCGTAACTCTTTTTTTATTCCGTCGACATAGCCGTATAAGGGCTTGTTTTTTCCGGGGCGAGTTGTATTTTGTAATTGTACCATTTTTAGATGCTTATAACATATTGATTAACTTTTATTAACTTTATTTTAGGAGAGAATTGAAAATAAGCAGCTATTCCAGCATTAATTTTCACGTTATAAATTTACGCCGTTTACTATGCAGCGTAAATAACATGTTAACTTTATTCTATGGGTCGGCACGATTACAGGGATACCAAATGTGTAAAGGTTTTATATGTTTTTTCTACGTTTGCACAATAAAAACCCTTTTAGAAAAAAATTACTTGTTTTTGCATCGCCGCGTTCCAAGAGGCGTAATTTTTTTATTTTTCCGTCGATGTGGCCGTACGTGGGATTGATTTTTGCGGGACAATGTGTAGTTTTCATTAGTACTATTTTGGGGTACATAGGACTTATAGATGAACTTTTATTTTATTTTTTATGGGGGGAATGGGAGAAAAGAGAGAATTTTGCCGTTGTTTTTTGCGTTTTCTTTGGACGCCGTTCATCCGGCGGTTTAATTAATGTGTTCATTTTATTGGTCAAGTTGTTACGATCGCGGGGATACCATATATGTGTATGTGTGATTTGTTTTGACCGTTTTATTAAATAAAACCACTTTTTGGGGCAAAAAAGTAGTTTTATTTGACTTTGACTGTAATTTTTTTTATTTTTTTTTTCACAAACTTTATTTAACTGTTTTACATTTTTTTTTTTTAGTCCCACCAGGGGACTTCACTATGCGATATGCCGATCGCATATATAATGCTTTGGTATACTTCGTATACCAAAGCATTATTGCCTGTCAGTGTAAAACTGACAGGCAACCTGTTAGGTCATGCCTCTGGCATCGCCTAACAGGCAGATGCTGAAGACAGACCTGGGGGTCTTTGTTAGACCCCCGGCTGTCATGGAAACCCGACGGCGACCCGCGATTTGTTTGCGGGGGCGCCGATCGGGTGACAGAGGGAGCTCCCCCCTCTGTCAAACACATTAAATGCCGCTGTCACTGTTGACAGCGGCATTTAATGGGTTAAACTGCCGGAATCGGCGCGTGCTTCGATTCCGGCAGTTGCAGCAGGAGCCAGGCTGTGTATAACAGCCGTGCTCCTGCCGCTGATCGCGTGGGTAAACTGTCAGTACCCGCGCGATCACAGGACGGATATATCCGTCCTCCTGCGCGAACTAGCAGCTGCTGAGGACGGATATATCCGTCCTTCGGCGTTAAGGGGTTAATTCAAATGAATTAAAATACAAATATTGTGAGACACGTGGTCTTGAAAATGTATGTGCCCCCACTGTTCCCTATTCTTGTATATAGTTTATTGGTTTGCAGTAATTAATATTACCAGATATATTATTTTCCGTTTTATTGAATAACTAATTACAATTGTTTTGTTTTTGTTTTTAGACATGAGGCACGTGCTATAGTGCTGCCTAAATGTTATTTTGGAAAATGTGAGAGGTTTTCCAGGTAAATGGTTGCAAGTCATTTTAACCCCTTCCCGACATGCGCCGTACATGTACGGCGCTGTAGGGAGGTGCTTCCCGCAAAGCGCCGTACATGTACGGCGCAGTGATTGTGCGGGCTCAGAAGCAGAGCCGGCACCATCATCGCGGGGTGACAGCTGTATTATACAGCTGGCACCCTCCTGTAACTGCCAGGACCGGAGCTATTCTCCGATCCGGCAGATTAACCCCTCAGATGCTGCGCTCAATGCATCACTGGGTTGCTGTGGCAATCGGACGCCAGAAAATGGCGTCCGAGTCTGCCTTGTACAGGAGCCGATGAGGACCCGCCTGCGGCGTGTCCTCATAGGCTTGCTGTCAGTGAATAACTGACAGCGCTAATACACTGCACTACGTACGTAGTGCAGTGTATTAGAGTAGCGATCGGGGCATCAGGCCCTCATGTCCCCTAGTGGGACAAGTCAGAAAAGTAAAAAAAAGTTAATAAAAATGTGGTAAAACAATAAAAACACACACATTTCAAATAAAAATAAAGCCAAACTGACTTTTTTCCCATAGTAAGCCTTTTATTATGGGAAAAACCGTAAAAATTAAAAAAAACTATACATAATTGGTATCGCCGCGTCCGTAACGACCCAAACTACAAAACTATTATGTAATTTATCCCGCACGGTGAACGCGGTAAAAAAAAACATGAAAAACAACGCCAGAATCTTTGTTTTTAGGTCACATCTCCTTCCAAAAAATGCTATAAAAAGTGATCAAAAAGTCACATTTACTCCAAAATAGTACTAATAAAAACGACAATCCGTCCCGCAAAAAAATAATCCCTGACACCGCCTTGTGTACGCAAAAATAAAAAAGTTATGGGTTTTAGAATATGGCGACACAGAAAACAAATGATTTTATAAAAAAAGTGATTTTATTGTGCAAAAGCTGCAATACATAAAAAAGCTATATAAATTTGGTATCGCCGTAATCGTATCGACCCGCAGAATAAAGCTAACATGTAATTTAGGGCGCACTGTGGATGCCGATAAAAAAAAACAATAAAAAACGATTCCAGAATTGCTTGTTTTTGGTAATTTCCTTTACCAAAAAATGAAATAAAAAGTGATCAAAAAGTCGTATGTGTTCTAAAATGGTACCAATAAAATCTACAGCCCGTCTCGCAAAAAACAAGCCCGCACACCGCTCAATCAACTGAAAAACAAAAAAGTTACGGCACTAGTAATGCGGTGATGAAAAAACATCTCAATGCGCAGGCCGGAGGGGAACATTCCTTCAGTTTCAGGGCCCTAGTATTTAGGAACTAGGAAAGGGAAGGGACATAGCACATCCGCTGGAAGCGAGGTCGCCCGTATTATACCAGCGCAAAACTTTCCCAGTAATATTTCCCAAACTATGAAGGAGAAAAAGTCCCCAAAAGGTGCAGAGCGTTACAGAAGGGGAGTGAGAAAGAAAACCGTTTATCAGTGTGACGGATCGCTTCACAGCGTAACACACATCTATGGATAATTGTATTATTTACACCATTAGTATACCCTCTTATTATGCCCTGATGTACTCCGCACAGATTACATATACCCTGATATACTCCGCACAGATTACATATACCCTGATGTACTCCTCACATATTACACATACCCTGATGTACTCCGCACAGCTTACATATACCCTGATGTACTCCTCACATATTACACATACCCTGATGTACTCCGCACAGATTACATATACCCTGATGTTCTCCGCACAGATTACATATACCCCTGATGTACTCCGCACAGATTACATATACACCTGATGTACTCCGCACAGATTACATATACCCTGATATACTCCGCACAGATGACATATGCCACCACATTATAAACGGAAATACCAGCAAAACTCAAACAAAACTACCAAGCAAAATCCTTGCTCAAAATGGCGGTCTTTCCCTTCTTAGCCCTACAGTGTGCCCAAACAGCAATTTATGGCCACGAGTAAGGCATTACCATACCCGGGAGAACCCGCTTAACAATTTATGGGGTAAGATTCTCTAGGGGCACAACGTCTTGTGCGGTGAATGGGCAGATCAGTGGAAAAATTGCAATTTTCACTTTGCACCATCCACTGCGTATTCATTTCTGAAAAACACCTGTGGAGTCTAAATTCTCACTACATCCCTTGATAAATGCCTTTAGGGGTGTAGTTTCTAAAACGGGGTCACTTTTGTTTGGTACATCAGGGGTTTTGCAAATGCAACATGGCGTCCGCAAACCATTCCAGCAAAATCTACGCTCCAAAAGATAAATACCGCTCCTTTTCTTCTGAATGCTCCCATATACGTAAACAGCCTATTATAACCACATATGGGGTGTTACCGTACTCGGGAGAAATTACTTTACAAATGTTGGGGTGCTTTTTCTTCTCTATTCCTTGTAAAAATGAAAAATGTTGATCTAAAACTACATCTTGTTGGAAAAAAAAAATATATTTTTCATTTTCATAGCTTAATTCTAATTAATTCAGCAAAAAACCTTTGGGATCAAAATTTTCACTATACCCCTAGATGATTCCTCAGGGGGTGCAGTTTCCCAAATGGAGTCAGTTTTGGGGTGTTTCCACTGTACTAGTACTACAGGGGCTCAGCAAATGTGACATGGCGCCCAGACACTATCCAAAATCCAAATGGAGCTAGTTCCATTCTGAGCCCTACGGTGTGTCCAAACAGCCGTTTATGACCACATGTGGGGTATTGTTTTACTCGGGAGAAGTTGCTTTACTAATTTTATGGTGCTTTTTCTCCTTCAGTCCTTGTGGAAATGAAAAAAAAATACCTAAACCTACACTTTATTTGAAAAAATTTAGATTTTCATTTTTACGGCCTACTTCCAATAAGTTCTGTAAAACACCTGTGGGGTCAAACTGCTCACTGTACTCCTAGATAATTTCCTCATGGGGTGTAGTTTCCAAAATGGGGTCACTTGTTGGGGGTTTCCACTGTTTTGTCCCCTCAGGGGCTTTGTAAATGTGACATGGCCTCCGCAAACCATTCCTGCTAAATTTGAGTTCCAAAAGCCAAATGGCGCTCTTTCCCTTCTCAGCCTCGCCGTGTCTCCAAACAGCTGTTTATTACTACATGTGGGGTATTGTTTTACTCGGGAGAAATTGCTCTACAAATTTTGTGGTGCTTTTTCTACTTTAGTTCTTTTGGAAATGAAAAAAAATTAGCTAAACCTACATTTTATTTGAAAAAATGTAGATTTTCATTTTCATGGCCTAGTTCCAAAAATTTTTGCAAAAAAACTGGCCGGTCAAAATGCTTGCTACACCCCTAGATAAATTCCTCGAGGGGTATAGTTTCAAAAATGGGGTCACTTGTTGGGGGTTTCCACTGTTTTGTCCCCTAGGGGGCTTTGCAAATGCGACATGGCCTCCGCAAACCATTCCTGCTAAATTTGAGCTCCAAAAGCCAAATGGCGCTCTTTCCATTCTAAGCCCTGCCGTGTGTCCAAATAACCGTTTATTACCACATGTGGGGTATTGTTTTACTCGGGAGAAATTGCTCTACAAATGTTGTGGTGCTTTTTCTACTTTAGTTCTTTTGGAAATTAAAAAAAATTAGCTAAACCTACATTTTATTTGAAAAAATGTAGATTTTCATTTTCATGGCCTAGTTCCAAAAATTTTTGCAAAAAAACTGGCCGGTCAAAATGCTTGCTACACCCCTAGATAAATTCCTCGAGGGGTGTAGTTTCCCAAATGGGGTCACTTTTGGGGGGTTTCCACTGTTTTAGTTCCACAAGACCTGTTCAAACCGGACATGGTGCCTAAAATATATTCTAATAAAAAGGAGACCCAAAATCCACCAGGTGCTCCTTTGCTATTGAGGCCGGTGCTTCAGTCCAGTAGCACACTAGAGCCACATGTGGGATATTTCCTAAAACTGCAGAACCTGGGCAATAAATATTGAGTTGCATTTCGTGGGTAAAACATTCTGTGGTACAAAAAAAATGGATTCAAAATGAATTTCAGGAAAAAAATAATGAACTTTGTAAATTTCACCTCTACTTTGCCTTAATTCCTGCGCAATGTCTAAAGGGTTAAGAAACTTTCTAAATGCTGTTTTGAATACTTTGAGGGGTGCAGTTTTTAAAATGGGGTGACTTATTGGGGGTTTCTAATATCTAAGGACCTCAAAGCCACTTCACAACTGAACTGGCCCCTGTAAAAATAGCATTTTGAAATTTTCTTGAAAATGTGAGAAATTGCTGCTAAAGTTCTAAGCCTTGTAACGTCCTAGAAAAATAAAATGATGTTCAAAAAACGATGCCAATCTAAAGTAAAGTAGACATATGGGGGATGTTAGTTAGCAACATTTTTGTGTGGTATAACTGCCTGTCTTACAAGCAGATACATTTAAATTGAGAAAAATGCAAATTTTTGCAATTTTTCGCTAAACTTTGGTGTTTTTCACAATTAAATACTGAATGTATCGGGCAAATTTTGCCAGTAACATAAAGTCCAATGTGTCACGAGAAAACAATCTCAGAATCACTTGGATAGGTGAAAGCATTCCAGAGTTATTACCACATAAAGTGAAACATGTCAGATTTGAAAAATGAGGCTCTGTCAGGAAGGTCAAAAGCGGCCAAAG
This sequence comes from Rhinoderma darwinii, assembly GCF_050947455.1. Taxonomy (NCBI): domain Eukaryota; kingdom Metazoa; phylum Chordata; class Amphibia; order Anura; family Rhinodermatidae; genus Rhinoderma; species Rhinoderma darwinii. The sequence goes on along the minus strand of NC_134687.1, from coordinate 644,031,675 downwards.
AGGGAAGGGGTTAAAGATAAAATTTATTTTTGTCAGGAGAAAGTCATTTTTGTTCCAGGCTGTTGTGTATTACAGGGAGTTAAACTAGTGCCCCCCAGATAGAGTGCCTGTCCTTATTATGTTGACATGTAGCTACATTACTTTCGCAGAGTCCAAAAAGGGAGAATGGTGAAGGGACTGATCAGGTACAATTTTGGTTTGTTTTGAATTAATGAATTTGGTTCCAGGAGATCTAAAAAATGTGTAAGAGACCATCGCCCTCCAGCAAATTTACACAAGAGGCCGAGGTCACTCACAGATGAGTCTTTACAGATTTAGTAGGGAAGGAGGTGAAAATTATCTGAACATTGTTAATTTTATGTAAAGATTTTAGTAATTTTTGTTTTTGTATTAATCAAGTATTTACAGAACCTGATAAAAGTAAGATTCTCAAAGTGTTCTGTAATTATCAGATGAGTTTGGAGAAGTGTATAACATTTGTTTTTATTTTTGAGAATGAAGACTCCATCCCTTTGAAATGTTCTATCTATATGTGACATGGGTTTCCAATGTAAATTTGTAATGTAGAAATACTTCATCATATACAGTATGTACAAGACAGGATACGAGGCCCCATGTAAATTATCCAGAAACCACTCTCACCTTCTCTTTCATCTCAAGGAGCAGAGCTGGAGGTGCTCGTTGAGGCTTGTAACCTGGCAGAAGGTAAGACGGCCGACATTTACACTGACTCTAGGTATGCTTTTGGCATCGCCCACAATTATGGGCCCATTGGTAGTAGGAACTTTATTGGATCATCGGGTAAGCCAATTTAGAGCGTAAGAGAAGACAGACCTGACAACAAGAGTATGTGCAGCCAGGTGTCAGTAAATTGGCTTGTCCCTGGATACAATAATTCCACCACTAGGTTTGTAGCAGCCTGCATGATGTGCGCACTGCATGACATAGGTAAAACAGCAAAGGTACCTGTGAAAAGTGCAGCCCGGGCCAGTATCTTCCCCACTGCAGAACATACAACTACCCGAGGTAGAATTGTATGACAAGGTGATCGTATGTGTAGACCTGTTCTCAGGGTGGCCTGAAGCCCGGCCTGTATCTTCCCCACTGCAGACGTTGTGTGTAGTGACAGGGGAACAGTGTTATCCCAAGTATTGACCTGGTGTTTGTACAATGATAAGATGTCAGCAGTTCTTCAGATGTTATTCCAAAGTTAGTTTGTTGAATAACGATATTCAAAAAGTGTTGTGGGAATATTAAATACTGAGGTTAAGTTTTATGTAAAGTTCTGGATCAGCCTTAGCATTGGACTATTGGAGGCATGCGTCAGTATTATGTTTGTGTAAATGACAACTTCTCAGTGCAAGTAGATTCCCAGTTGAAAATATTTTTGTTGTGAAAGGAAAATTTTAGAGCAGAGAATTCTGTGCAGTGTATATGTATAGATTTATATAAAGAGAAGAATCAGTTTGTATGTATCAGTTTTAGTTACTGCCCAGTGTGAACGTTTAACATAAATCTGTCATTGTTAATGTTTTTCTTCAAATTAATTATCTGATTAACATCAATTACTGATTATGCGATGAAAAGCTTGTTCTCCACAGGAAGTGTCCAACTGGGAGCGGAAAGCGTGAGAACCAGATTCTAACATAAAGTGGACGGATAAAGGAAAGTAAACCGGTAGCACCCAAGGCACTCTTGATGTCACTTGCATTGATGGTGTATCACCTCACATATGCCCCAAGACTGCAAGGATCGATGTGGGAAGATCTAATTGGTATGTCCCAGGCTTTACAGCTGATGCTGCTAAATTCTGTTAGAGCTGTTTGATTTGCCTATAGAACAGTCCTGGCAGACCGGTGCCAACCTTATCATACCCACCTCGCACAAAGAGAACAGACCTTGAGAGGCCTTCCCAGGTAAAACGAACCAGAGTAGGGGGAGAAAAATTGGTTTGAGACACTTGTCAGATAAACATGTGGAATCTGTGTAGATTTCTGTGAATAGGAGCTGGTCCAAGTAATCAGCTAAGAATAAGGTATAAATCCTGCTGAAAAGTGTAACACCAAGTTCAAATACAATGTACCCAGTAATTACACATCTTCTAGGTGCCCTGTCCAGTGGAACAGAGAAGTTTTTCTTATATAAAAGGTGTTTGTTTGATGTCGTTTAAGGGTTCTGTCATCATTATTGTATGTACTTACAACAACGTTTATAGTGTATGCGGATGATGTTATCACCAGATTAGCATTTATTTTAACAATTGACAAGGTTTGGGTCCCCGGCAAGTGCCAGTAAACATGAACTAGAAGACTTTTAATATGATGAACTCCATCACTGAGATGCGGCAGGCGCAGCCGGAGCCAATACAACGCGTTTATCATGAACTGACGGCAGTGTCACAATTCTAAGCAGCCGCCCAGACAAGTAATTTACCGGAGGAAGAGGACAGATGCGGAGGGTTTGTGGTAGTCACAATAAAACTCCACTACTCCGTCTACGTGGGATCTCACCCCAGGCTCACAGCATGAGGTGCTATGTACAGCCCGGTGACGTATACTAAAAGAGACGGTGTCTGAAAGATGAGGAGGACCAAACCAAGTCCTGATAACATCAGCAAAGTGAAGTAAAGACCAAAGACCTGAGTGAATCCGTCAGCAGTATCAAGTATTTTAATAAGTAAGTGACCAGGTGGAGGATAGTAATAAATCCCCCACTGGACACCACTGTGAGGTCTCACTCGACAGAAGAAGAGGACGACGATGTACAGGGCTTGCAATGAACTGATGGGACCCAAAACCTGAGGGTGATAGCATGAGATTGGTGATAGCATTATATTATTAATTGAGGCCGTATTGTTTATATTGTCTGAGGTTTATAATTATAATGTTATAAATATGCTACGGTGCTGCAAATTACGATCTGAGGAGTTTTATGTGGAGGTGTGAGGTGAAGGTCACTGGTTGTTGTCACTCATATGTAAGAAGTACATGGCAGCAATGAGAGCCCGGAGGTTATGTTACCCGGGTGTCTTTAGGTTTGGGGAAGATGCTGCCCATGACCTGTTGTGTCTGCAGGGGTAAAAGTCCCATTAGGACAGTAAGTGACAGTGCGACAATTATTACCATTAATAAAAATGTAGACTGGATTAATTATATATATTACAACCAGCAGCGGTTTGTAGATTATACCAAGACAACCATCCTGTATCCTGAGGAGAATAGGGAAAGTTAGGACCACTCCGAAACCTGGAAGTTCAGGTACAAAGGGGGGTTACTCATAAGGAGTAGCTCGTCTTAAGCTGGTGAAGAAATCCAAAACCCCTACCCGCCTGGTTTGAGTGGTCAGTAGTAGGTTGCTAGGCAAGACTCAGGGATAGAGTAATAATATTTTTAGGGGGGACTGCCAGGGATCATTAGCCTGTATATAGTTTGCAAAAACATTATTACTTTATATCAGTATATTCCACAAAGATTTTGAATGAAACAAAATGGAACCTGTATCAGGAACACGCCTATGGAGACACCGCCCCTGGAATGCAAGAGGAGTGTACAGCTGAATAGAGCCAATAGGGCTTAAGCACGTCCCACATCTTTAGGGAGGAGATCTGTAGGTTCTTTGTTCAATAAAGTTTAATTTTACTTCCTACTTCACTGAGGGAGGATGTCTACCAACTTGTCTGCCTGGTATATTTCTTCCATGCATGCACTCAGTTTCCAATTTACAGAGGTGGCTATTTGGTGTGGAAAAACACTTCTGCCACTGATATTACATGTGATATAAAACAGGTTACTAATGGCAACAAGCCTTGTTCAGTGGATGATACTATAGTGTATGCTTCAGCCACTGACATTGTTTGTTATAGAACAGGTTACTAATGGCAACAAGCCGTGTTCAGTGGATGCTGCTATAGTGTATGCTTCTGTCACGGACATCGCATGTGAGGTAATAAAGGCTGCTAATAGCAACAAGCAGTGTTCTGCCACTAAGCAGGCGCAGGGCCCTAACACTGCTGTGGAGATGACCACTCTTTGGTCTAATAATCTTAAACCTGAAGTGTCTGAACAGTGTCATGGCAAATTCTCCCTGGCTGGCCATGTAAATGCTGAGACACATGTTTTAGACTCCAAGATGGAAGAGAGTAAAGCTACTGAAAGTGGTGTTGCAGCTGATAATACATTGCGTACCACATCCAAGGGGTGTATATGTTATGACGCTCAGGTTCCAGGGCTCAGAGCGAGTCAGGCAGATTGTAGTGAGCCGAGTCAATGTACGTGCCCTTGTCAGCACACAAAGAGTTAACTCCTGACTGTCTATGTGCAGTAACTAACGTAACATTGTCACATGAAAGTAAAATGCAGAATGATAAAGAATCATGTGCTAATACTCCAGAGCAAATGGATGATGCACCTTCCATAGAGAAAGGTCTACAACCCCATGTTGAGGACATGGTCGCAGAAGATGGCGTGTGTGATAGAGGAGAGACCCATTGTCCTGGTCGGCACAGTGACCTGCAGTATATAGCGTGTACTCGGGATGAGATTGATATTAGGATGCCCCAGTGTTGGGTAGGTGAGAAAGAGACAAATATGGAGGATGTAAATTATTCCCATGCTGTTAATGTTGAATTAAACAAACCAAGAAGATGTGATTTTGAGGAGTGTTCAACAGAAAGGAACAAAGTGTGTCCCACAATTACTGCGAGTACTGATTGTTACGTTTCAGAGTTTGCCGCAGATCTATAGGATTGCAGTGGAGAACATAGTGGTAATGTATACACATATGTCTCTGAAGTTTATCTTGATCCTATTGAGTTGTCAGAGTACAAAATGGATCTGGTGGATCACACGGAGTCACATGACCAGAATGTATAGTCATCTTTACCACTGCCGGAGCAATTGGTGGAAACCTCTGGTAAAGTAACACTTGACATGGTTGAAGAAACTGTATCTCATAAACATGAATCAAAATATTGTAAAGTGTTTGATATTGCAGAGAAAGTGTGTTGTGTCCCTCTCCTAGTGGAAAGTTCAGATATTGATAAGGGAATGACAGACACGAGTCAAATATCTGATGTAGTACAGTGCCTCCAATTAGATGGTACATCATATGGTTTATGTGAGATAGTACCCCATTGCAGGAACATTGACCCCGGGGGTTGTAGTCAAGTCATCCCACCTACGGTTGTGATCAGAGGGGGGGGGGGGATATATAGCAGTGTAGCTACTAAGGGGCAGGAATTATACAGTATATTTAAAAGATGTGGGTTGCTGGAGTGAAAGAGAAAAGTTCCACACCGTCTTCAGGACAGTCCAGGGTTTGGGCTGCCTTAGCAGTCTCATTAGCTGCCAGCTGCTAAGGCTCCTTTAACCCCTTAAGGACTGAGCCTGTTTTGGTCTTGTGGACGCAGACGATTTTTTCAAATCTGACATGTCACTTTATGTGGTAATAACTTGTGAATGCTTTTACTTATCCAAGCGATTCTGAGATGGTTTTCTCGTGACATATTGTACTTTATGTTAGTGGGAAAAATGTTATCAATAAGTTCAGTATTTGTTTGTGAAAAACGCCAAATTTTAGAGAAAATTTTCAAAAATTAGCATTTTTCTAAATTTAAATGTATCTGCTTGTAAAAGTGATAGTAATACCACCCAAAATAGGTACTAATTAACATTTCCCGTATGTCTACTTTAGATTGGAATTGTTTTTTGAACGTTCTTTTTTTTTTTTCTAGGACGTTACAAGGCTTAGAACTTTAGCAGCAATTTCTCACATTTTCAAGAAAATTTCCAAAACCTATTTTTATAGGGACCAGTTCAGTTATGAAGTGGCTTTGAGGGTCTTCTATATTAGAAAACCCCATAAGCCACCCAATTTTAAAGGGTGTCAGTGCTTCCTTCTGCTGACAAGTTTTATGGAGATGATTATTTCATTTTCCAGCAGGACTTGGCACCTGCCCACACTGACAAAAGTACCAATACCTGGTTTAATAACCACAGTATCACTGTGCTTCATTGGCCAGCAAACTCGCCAGACCTAAACCCCATAGAGAATCTATAGAGTATTGTCAAGTGGATGAGAGACATCAGACCCAACAATGGAGGCTGCTGTCAAAGCAACCTGGGCTTCCATAACACCTCAGCTGTGCCACAGGCTGATCGCCTCCATGCCATGCCGCATTGATGCAGTAATAAATGCAAAAGGAGCTCGACCAAGTATTGAGAGCATATACTGGACATACTTTCCAGTAGGCCAACATTTCGGTATTAAACATAATTTTTGAAATTGGTCTTATATAATATTCAAAATTTTCTGAGATACAAAATTTTGGGTTTTCATTAACTGTTACCATAATCCTCAACATTAAGAGAAAAAAATGCTGGAAACAGATCAGTGTGTGTAATGAATCTATACAATATAGGAGATTAACTTTTTTAATTAAATGACTAAAATAAATGAATTTTTGATGATATTCTAATTCATTGAGAAGGAATAAATTATATATATTATACATACACACACAGACCCCCAACACACACACACACACACACACACACACACACATATATATATATATATATATATATATATACACACACATACATACACTACCGTTCAAAGAGTATGGGGTCACCCAGACAATTTTGTGTTTTCCATGAAAACTCACACTTATATTTATCACATGAGTTGCAAAATGACTGGAAAATATAGTCAAGACATTGACAAGGTTAGAAATAATAATTTTTATTTGAAATAATAATTTTCTCCTTCAAACTTTGCTTTCGTCAAAGAATGCTCCATTTGCAGCAATTACAGCATTGCAGACCTTTGGCATTCTAACTGTTAATTTGCTGAGGTAATCGGGAGAAATTTCACCCCATGCTTCCAGAAGCCCCTCCCACAAGTTGGATTGGCTTGATGTGCACTTCTTGCGTACCATACGGTCAAGCTGCTCCTACAATAGCTCTATGGGGTTGAGATCTGGTGACTGCGCTGGCCACTCCATTACAGATAGAATACCAGCTGCCTGCTTCTTCCCTAAATAGTTCTTGCATAATTTGGAGGTGTGCTTTGGGTCATTGTCCTGTTGTAGGATGAAATTGGCTCCAATCAAGCGCTGTCCACAGGGTATGGCATGGCGTTCCTTATTCAAAATCCCTTTTACCTTGTACAAATCTCCCACTTTACCAGCACCAAAGCAACCCCAGACCATCACATTACCTCCACCATGCTTGACAGATGGCGTCAGGCACTCTTCCAGCATCTTTTCAGTTGTTCTGCGTCTCACAAATGTTCTTTTGAGTGATCCAAACACCTCAAACTTCGATTCGTCTGTCCATAACACTTTTTTCCAATCTTCCTCTGTCCAATGTCTGTGTGCTTTTGCCCATATTAATCTTTTCCTTTTATTAGCCAGTCTCAGATATGGCTTTTTCTTTGCCACTCTGCCCTGAAGGCCAGCATCCCAGTCGCCTCTTCACTGTAGACGTTGACACTGGCGTTTTGCGGGTACTATTTAATCAAGCTGCCAGTTGAGGACCTGTGAGGCGTCTATTTCTCAAACTAGAGACTCTAATGTACTTGTCTTGTTGCTCAGTTGTGCAGCGGGGCCTCCCACTTCTCTTTCTACTCTGGTTAGAGCCTGTTTGTACTGTCCTCTGAAGGGAGTAGTACACACCGTTGTAGGAAATCTTCAGATTCTTGGCCATTTCTCGCATGGAATAGCCTTCATTTAGAAGAACAAGAATAGACTGTCGAGTTTCACATGAAAGCTCTCTTTTTCTAGCCATTTTGAGAGTTTAATCGAACCCACAAATGTAATGCTCCAGATTCTCAACTAGCTCAAAGGAAGGTCAGTTTTATAGCTCCTCTAAACAGCAAAACTGTTTACAGCGGTGCTAACATAATTGCACAAGGGTTTTCAAGTGTTTTCTAATCATCCATTAGCCCTCTAACACAGTTAGCAAACACAATGTACCATTAGAACACTGGAGTGATGGTTGCTGGAAATGGGCCTCTATACACCTATGTAGATATTGCATTAAAAACCAGACGTTTGCAGCTAGAATAGTCATTTAGCACATTAACAATGTATAGAGTGTATTTCTGATTAATTTAATGTTATCTTCATTGAAAAAAACTGTGCTTTTCTTTCAAAAATAAGGAAATTTCTAAGTGACCCTAAACTTTTGAACGGTAGTGTATATACATATATATATATATATATATATATATATATACACACACACACACACACACACACACACACACACACACGCACAGTGCAGGTTTAAGCTTCCTACACAAGCAATTGGGCAGCTGAATTTTGGGTGCCCATCCGTCAAAGACTGCCAGGGACCCCGGAGAGAAGATCCAAGTGGTTTTCACCACTTCTGTACTCATGTACACATTTATAGAATAGAGGCTGCTTCCTCTATTGATCCCGGTCGTGATGTGACTGGTCACATGATTGTGGAGATGTGGGTAGTAGGAGCCTGCTGCAGGCTCTAGCCAGACCCAGCACAGCCCTATCAGTGACCATAGTCAGTATAACACGGCTGATCTCCCCTGCTGTGCACCACCAGTTACAGAGGAAACGTATAGTGTAATAAAAATAAAATGTAATAATAAAGTTCCCCAAATGTATTTTCTTACCTTTGAGGGAAAAGCCATTAAAATAAAAAAGGTAAAAAAATAAAATAATTACACATTACACCCCCCCCCCCCGCCCCAATCATTGCCATAATGCTAGCCCTGACACAATTAAATTTACGGTAGACAATGACAGTCACAAATAAAAAGTCTAATTTAGGGTAACACTATAGTGTTAGAAAAAATTTAGCTAAAGAGCAAAAAGCATATTTTGTTTAAAAATTTTTTTTCTCAAACTAGAAGCCTAAAAATGCTGAAAAAGCAAAAGCATTAATAATAGAAAACGTTGAAGACCAACAAATAAAAATATGGGTGAAGAAGGGTGTAACATCTATGGCCGCGGACCGTCAGGATTACTCACCCCTCGACGGCCACAGCCATGGTCTGGTGAGAGCTGGACCGCAACTCCTCCCCCAGGAGACGCCAGTGCTCACTTCCACTCCACTCTGCTGAAACCCCTTTGCTTATTGCCTGAGCGTTAGTATTCCCATGTTAGTCCGTGCAAATGGCCCCTCAGTATTTACCTGTGCCCTGCTACCTGTATCCTGTATCCCATGCTGTGTCCTCGCTCCTGAGCCGGTTAGTGTTTGCTGTCATACGCCATGTCTGGCGCAACCTGCTGCACCTGCGCACCTGCTGTCATCCGCCACGTCTGGCGCAACCTGCTACACATGCTGTCATCCGCCACGTCTGGTGCAACCTGCTGCACCAACCTCCATCCGTGCTAAAGCCTCTGCCACTGTCTGGACTATTCAGGTACCCTAGTGTGGGACTTTGTATTAATTGGGTGCTCTGTTGTTTGGCTAGCTGCATCCCCGCTACGGCGGTGTGGCCTAGTGGGTCCACATACTCACAGACCGTGCCAGTACGCTCAGGCCTTGAGGATGTGGCCATTCCAGGACGGACTTTACCTTCTCAGGGTCCATCATGAGACCTTGATCCGAGATAATGTAGCACAGGAAGGGCAGAGAATTTTTTTTAAAGACGCACTTCTCCAGTTTAGCATACCGGCGATTCTCCCTTAATCGCAGTAGCACTTGATGAACATGCCTCCGATGAGTCATCGGATCTGGAGAGAAAATCAAAATATCATCGGGATAGACTACAACACAGACATAGAGGAGATCTCGGAAGATATCATTGACGAATTCCTGGAAGACGGCGGGAGTGTTACACAGTCCGAAGGGCATCACCAGGTATTCATAGTGCACATCTTGGGTGTTGAACGCAGTCTTCCAATCGTCACCTTGACGGATTCGGATCAAAAATTTTAAGCCCCACGCAAGTCTAGTTTCGAAAAAATTCTGGCTCCTCGTACATGGTAAAACAGTTCAGATATTAGTGGCAGCGGGTATTTGTTCTTGACCGTGATCTGGTTGACACCACGGTAGTCAATGCAGGGTCGAAGAGATCCATCTTTCTTTTTAACAAAGAACAACCCGGCCCCGGCCGGGGAGGAAGACTTTCGTATGGAACCCCTCTCCAAATTCTCCTTGATATAGGCCAACATGGATTGAGCCTCTGGCAAGGAGAGAGGATATACCCGTCCATGGGGAAAAGACGCATTTGGGACCAGTTCAAATCGGACAGTCGTAAGACTGGTGTGAGGGAAGCATCTCAGCCTCTTTTTTTGCTGAAGACGTCTGCAAATCGAGAAAAATGAGTAGGAAATCCCGCTAATGACTGAGGCAGAGAAGGCTAGATGGGATGGAATGGTAACATGCAGCGGTAGGGACATTTGGGGCCCCATTGGAGAACCTCTCCGGAACTCCAATCCAGAATAGCAGCATGCAACCGGAGCCAAGGCAGGCCCACTAGAACCGGATTGATGGTTTAGGCAAGAATAGGAAGGTAATCCGTTTAGTATGAAGAACTCCAAATTGGAGCTTCAGTGGCTTGGTCTCAAACACGAGGCAACAACCAAAGACGTCTCCAGAGGAACAGTGGACAACTGGAGATGGTCCACTAGGTCTTGCCGGAAGAAATTTGCCGCAGATCTGGAAACCAGATAGGCAGAAACCCGGTGCGTCTTCTCGCCTGACACTATGGTCACAGAAATGGTCAGCTTGGAAGAGAATTTTTTATTTGGTGCCGTTCCACCTAGGGTTGTCTCTCCAGCCAATCCTAGGCACTGAAGGCTCTCTGGCTTCTGGGGAAACAAACGCACAACATGGCCTCCGAGGCCGCAAGCCGAGACAAAGTCCTGAAGTGCGCCTGCGCTGTTTCTCCTGGGTAGACAATTTGGCCCGGTCCATCTGTATAGGCTCCTCTGGTGGGACGACTGAAGAGGACAGTAGGGATTGCTGGAAAGTAGAAGCCAGCCTAGGAAATCCTCTCTCCCGGAGAACCTCTTGGGAACGCTCCCGGATCCTCATGTCAACCCGGGTGGCTAGTAGAATAAGATCGTCCAGGGTAGGAGGCAGAAAAGCTCGTCCTCAATACCAGAAGACAGTCCCTGCCAGAATGTAGCCACCAAGGCCTCGTTGTTCCAGGTTAGCTCAGCAGCCAGGGTACGGAACTGACTGGCATACTCGCCCACGGAGGGGTCTCCCTGGTGTAGGGTCAGCTGGAATGCAGCAGCAGAAGAAACTCTCCCAGGCTCTTCAAATATCGAACGGAAAGTCCGTAAAAAACACTGCAAGTCACGATTCTCTGGTCCCAAGAAGAGGGGGCGTAAGAGCGGGCGATACTGTAACATCCATGGCCGCGATGGACCATCGGGAGAACACCCCTTGACGACCGCACATTACAGGGGGCCGTCCCTATTTCTAACCTCTTAAATGCCGTGGTCGCTGTGACCGTGGCATTTAAGGCGTTAAACAAGCGGGATCACACACACGAGATACAGATACAGCCAACACGCTCGCTCTATGGAGCGGGCTCAGCCCGTGAGTCCGCTCCATACACTTCCATGCAACGTGCACGTATATATACGGCGGATGTCGGGAAGCGGTTAACCCTTAAACCGTTGGCCTTAACCTGCTTATTGTAGGTCTTTAGGGCCAACCATTTTTTTTATTTTTCATCGATTTCATATTATTTTCATTTTTCCATCAATGGAGGGCTTGTTTTTGTCTGGCAAGTTGTATTTTTCAATGGCACTATTTGGGGATACATATAATTTTTTCATTAGCTTTTATTTTTTGGAGCAAAAAAAGAAAAACCCCACAATTCCACTATTTGTTTTGGATTTTTTTACCCAATGTTTACCATACATCAAAATGTTACTTTATTCAATGGGTTTGCATGATTATGGCAATACCAAATATCAATTTTTTTTAATGTTTTAGTACTTTTGCACAATAAAAACATGTTTTACGGAGAGAAAAAAAGTCAATTTTCTGTTGATGCATTCCGAAATACATAAAACTTTTTATATTTTGCATTGATAGAAGTATATGAGGGCTTGTTTTTTGCGGGATAAGTTGTAGTTTTTATTGGGAACATTTTGAAGTACATATAATTTCATGACTAATTTTTATTTAAAAAAAAATTATGGAACAATTTTTTTTTAATCCCATTTTTAATTAAAATTTTCTTTTTTTTAAAAGCACTTACCGCCTGCACCATGTCAATTAACAAGCTAATAGACTGGTCCCCGCGCCTGCAGCCTGTTAATTTACGCGCTGTATTTAATAGCACGATGTGCTCCTGCACACAATACCATATGCAGGATCGGGGTGTCACACTGCCAGCTCCATCCTGTATTGTAAGGGTATGTGCACACGACCTCTTTTCAGATGTAATGGAGGCGTTTTTTACCTCGAATTACGCCTGAAAAGACAGCTCCAATACGACGGCAAACATCTGCCCATTGCTTGCAATGGGTCTTACGATGTTCTGTGCAGACGAGGTGTAATTTTACGCGTCGCTGTCAAAAGACGGCGCGTAAAATTACGCCCGCATCAAAGAAGTGCAGGACACTTCTTGGGACGTAATTGGAGCCGTTTTTCATTGACTCCAATGAAAACCAGCTCCAATTACGTCCGTAAAAGACGCCGCGAAAAACGCGTGCACTTGTAAAAACGTCTGAAATTCTGGAGCGGTTTTCTCCTGAAAATAGCTCCGTAATTTCAGACGTATTTGGCGTTGTTGTGTGCACATACCCTGAAAGGGCACTGAATTTATCAGTTCCCAGTCACAAAAACCATAAACACAGTTTGTAGTGATTTACATGGGGAAACGGCAGGGAACGCACAGATCATGTGTCCTCTGCTAACCTGTGCCACCACAGTAAAAAAAAAATAATAATAAATCATAAAAACAGTAAACCATAACTATACGTTTAGCAGCAGTTTCCCACATTTTCAATAAAATTTCAAAAGTCTATTTTTTAGGGAACAGTTCAGTTCTGAAGTGGCTTTGAGGGGCTTATATATTAGAAACCCCCATAAATCACCCTATTTTCAAAACCGCATTTACAACGCTTTCTAACCCTTAGGCGTTTCACAGGAATTAAAGCAAAGTGGAGGTGAAATTTACTAATTCAATTATTTTTGCAGAAATTCAATTTGAATCCATTTTATTTTTGTAACACAGCAAGTGATAACAGAGAAACACATCTCAATATTTATTGTCCAGATTCTGCGGTTTTTAGAAATATCCCATATGTGGCCCTAGTGTGCTACTAGACTCAAACACAGGCCTCAGAAACAAAGGAGTACATACTGGGCTTTTGGGCCTTCATTTTACACTCTTCAACGTTGTAATTGCAACACCAAGTAGGACAAGCCATAAGGTTATGCAAATCGAGGAAGTAGCAGGTGTCAAAGATCTGCAAATTATCACATTTTCAAGCACCTACGTAGCTCCAATGGCATGTGGGACGGGCATGAAAGCCAGATTGCGAGCAAAGTTTTTCAGCCACATGAAACCTCAAAAATCGTATCAAGTGTTATGGGATGATTGTGCAATGTCTCCTGTTCATTGACGTGCCCTACTCCCGGGATTATGGTGTGGGCTGGCATAACGGACCCCTCTAGTCTTCATTTCAGGTACACTAACAGTTCGGCGTTACATTGATTTGGTTGTGGAAGCAGTGGTACGGCCATTTCTCCAAAGTGTCCCAGAAGCAGTTTTTCAACAGGACAATGCCAGGCCGCATGTTGCTCATGCTACAGTGAGTAGCCTGTGTGGCCTAAACGTGCTACCATGGCCTGCAGCGTCTTTTGGACTTGTCTCCCATCGAGCACATCTGGGACGTCATTGGACAGCAAATGCAAGGGAGCTGCCAACAGCCAAATCTTGATAATTTGCATGCTGAAGTGCATTCAGCGTGGCATAACATTCCTCAAACAACTATTAATAACCTCATTGATAGAATGCCAAGGCAAGTACGTATGTGTATTTCTGCACTTGGCGCTCATACTCGGTACAGAATAAAATCAAGGCGTTTGGAATATTTTGTTTCCATTTTTTTTATAATTTGCTTATTATTAACCCCTTAAAGGGAACGTGTTGCCAGAAAAACATGTTTTGTTTTTTTTTTAATTAAACATTTAGTGTGTAGGTGATTAAACATTGTTCAAATTTTTTTTATTTTTTTCACGAGTCAGGAAATATTATAAATTAGATTCTAATTTATAATATTTCCCATTGCTGGTCACTAGATGGAGCTATTCCCAAGATTGCAGCATTGCAAAATTGGGTAAAAAGCCCTCGCTCTAGTAAGCTCTCAGCATCCCCCCCCCTCCTTTATCCTGGCTAGTGCCGGGATAAACGAGGGGTTTGAACGGTCTAACCTCCTACACTGTGTGTCGCCATTTTTTGAGCTAACACACAGTGTAGTAGGTTAACATACAGTAGTAAACGTACACAAACACGAACATACATAGAAATCTCTTACCTGCTCCTGCTGCCGCGGCTCCCTCCGGCCCGTCCGCTCCGTCTGCTGCCGCTGGTCCAAGTGCACAAGTCCGGAAGCCGCGACCGGAAGTAGTAATCTTACTGTCCGGCCGCGACTTCCGGTCCACAGGAAAATGGCGCCGGACGGCGCGCATTTCAAATTGGACTGTGTGGGAGCGGCGCATGCGCAGTTCCCACACAGACGACGTACACAGAAGTGGATGGGACGGGACCCGTTCGCAGTCCCTATGGGACTGTGGCTGCCGTATTCCATGTCTGTATGTGTCGTTAATCGACACATACAGAAATGGAACAAAAAATGGCAGCCCCCATAGGGAAGAAAAAGTGTAAAAATAGAAAAAAAGTAACACACAAACACACAAATAAATATAAACGTTTTTAATAAAGCACTAACATCTTTAACATATTAAAAAAAAAATTGTGATGACACTGTTCCTTTAAGGACGCAGCCTAGTTTTGGCCTTAAGGCTCAGAGCCCATTTTTCAAATCTGACATATTTCACTTTATGTGGTAATAACGTCGGAATGCTTAAACCTACCCAAGCGATTCTGAGATTGTTTTCTCGTGACACATTGGGCTTCATGTTCGTGGTAAAATTTGGTCGATATATTCAGTGTTTATTGGTGAAAAATTGCAAAATGTAGAGAAAATTTTGAAAAAATAGAATTTTTCAGAATTTAAATGCATCTGCTTGTAAAACAGACGGTTATACCACCCAAAATAGTTGCTAGTTCACATTTCCAATATGTCTACTTTAGATTGGCATCGTTTTTTGAACATTATTTTATTTTTCTTGGACGTTACAAGGCTTAGAACATAAACAGCAATTTCTCATATTTTTAAGAAAATTTCAAAAGCCTTTTTTTTTAAGGTACCTCTTGAGTTCTGAAGTGGCTTTGTGGGGCCTATGTATTAGAAACCCTGATAAAACACCCCATTTTAAAAACTAGACCCCTCAAAGTATTCAAAACAGCATTTAGAAGTTTTTTAACCCTTCAGGCATTTCACAGGAATTAAAGCAAAGTGGAGGTGAAATTTGCAAATTTCATTTTTCTTGCTGAATTTCAATTTTATTCATTTTTTTTTCTGTAACAAAGAAGGTTTTACCAGAGAAACACTACTAAATATGTATTGTCCAGATTCTGCCGTTTTTAGAAATGTCCCACATGTGGCTCTACTGCGCTCGTGGACTAAAACACAAGCCCTAGAAGCGAAGAAGCACCTAGTGCATTTTGAGTCCTCTTTTTTATTAGAATATATTTTAGGCAGCATGCCAGGTTTGAAGAGGTGTTGAGGTGCCAAAACAGTAGGAATCCCCCAATAGTGACCCCATTTTGTAAACTACACCCCTCAAGGAATTCATTTATGGTTGTTGTTACCATTTAGACCGCACAGTTTTTTCACAGCACGTATTTGAATTGGGCTGTGAAATGAAAAAAATGTCATTTTTTCCAATAAAATGTCATTTGTGATCAAAATTTCTTATTTTCACAGGGAACAAAATACCCCATTTTGTTGCCCAATTTGTCCTTAGTGTGGCAATACCCCATTTGTGGTGATAAACTGCCGTTTGGGCTCATGGGAGGCCTCAGAAGGAAAGAAGCGCTGTGTGTTCTTTGGAGTGCAGATTTTGCTGGTTTGGTTTTCGGGTGCCATGTCACATTTGCAGAGCCCCAGAAGTATCAAAGCAATAGAAACCCACCAGAAGTGACCCCATTTTGGAAACTAGACCCCTCAAGGAATTCATTTATGGATAATGTGACCATTTAGACCCAATAGTTTCTTCACAGAACTTATTTGAATTGGGTTGGGAATGAAAAAAAATATATATTTTTTCCAATAATATGTCATTTTAGCTCAAAAATTCTTTTTTTCACAAGAAATAAATTACTCCATTTTGTTGCCCAATTTTTCCTGAGTGCGGCAATACCCCATTTGTGGTGATAAACTGCTGTTTGGGCCCATGGGAGGGCTCAAAAGCAAAGGAGCGCTATTTGTTCTTTGGAGTCCAGATTTTGCTGGATTGGTTTTCGGGTGCCATGTCGCATTTGCAGAGCCCCAGAGGTATCAAAGCAATAGAAACCCACCAGAAGTGACCCCATTTTGGAAACTACACCCCTCAAGGAATTCATTTATGGGTGTTGTGACTATTTTGACCCCATAGTTTCTTCACAGAACTTATTTGAATTGGGCTGGGAATGAAAACAAAATTATTTTTGCAAATAATATGTCGTTTTGGCTGAAAATTTCTTATTTTCACAAGAAACAAAATACCCCATTCTGTTGCGCAATTTGTTCTGAGTGCCGCAATACCCCATTTGTTGTGACAAACTGCCGTTTGGGCCCATGGGAGGGCTCAGAAGGAAAGGACCACCATTTGGCCTACTGGGGATTTTCTAGTGCGAAGTCATGTATGCAGAAGCCCCTGAGGTACCAGTACAGTTGAAACCCGCAAGAAGTGACCCCGTTTTAAAAACGACACCCTTAAGGCATTCATCTGGAGGTGTAGTGAGCATTTTGACCGGAGACCTACACCCCATAAACTGTAATGTGGGTTCTCCTGGGTACGGCAATACCCTACATGTGGCTGTTATCAGCTGCCTAGGCACACAGCAGGGCTCAGAGGGGAAAGACGAGGGGGGATAAGCTGTGCGGGGGGCATCAGGGTAAGTAAAATTGGGGTAAATTATAAACCAAAGGATGTATGATAAATTTTAAAACACTCTTTCATACAGAGCTCTGGTTATTCGGGACACGTGTCACATTGATATATTGTGTCATCCCTTATAGCAGACTTTGCACCTCTTTTGACTTTTTCCCTTCTTGCCAGTTTTGGGAACTTCTCCTGGAAAGTGTTGCCGCCCTGGTACGATGCGTGTGGCCCCGCTTCCAGAAGTACTGGGTGCCCCCCCTTCTTGGTCCCTAAAGATTAGGTTCTTGATAATCACCTCTTGAAATTCCAGGAAAGTTCCCGTCTGGCCTGCACATCGACGTAGCACGTACGCATTGTACAAAGCCATCTGTATGATGTGCCCGGCCAGCTTCTTATACCACACCGCATGGCGCTGTAGGGCTTCAGGATTTGATCTGACAAGTCCACCCCTCCCATGTACCTATTGTAGTCCAGGATGCAGTCTGGTTTGGGGGTGGCCTTTCCTTCATATATCCTAAATTTGTAGGTATACCCTGATGCACTCTCGCAGCTTATATATCTTCACGCCATACCTTGCCCTCTTACCCGGCAGGTACTCGCGGAATTGAACCCTCCCTTTAAAATGTACCAGGGACTCATCAATAGAAATACACGTCTCGGGGGTGAATGCTTGGGAAAACCGGGCACTGAAACGGTCTAATAGGGGTCTCCGTTTATACAAACGGTCAAAACTGGAGTCATCTCGGGGTGGGCACGGCTCATTATCCGTATAATGTAAGAAGCGAAGTATTGCCTCATTTATTTATTTTTTTAGGTTCCAGTTCAGTTCTGAAGTTGCTTTGAGAGGCCCATATATTAGAAACCCCTATCACACACCCCATTTTAGAAACTAGACCCCTCAAAGTATTCACAACAGCATTTAGAAAGTTTATGAACCCTTTAGGTGTTTCACAGAAATTTAGAGCAAAGTAGAGGTGAAATTTACATTTTTTTTTTGTAAAGAAAATCCTCTTTTTACCATTTTTTTTACAACACAAAAGGATTTATCAGAGAAACGCAACTCAATACTTATTACCCAGATTCTGCAGTTTTGAGAAATATCCCACATGTGGCCCTAGTGCGGTAATGGACTGAAGCGCCGGCCTCCGAAGCAAAGGAGCACCCAGTGGATTATGAGACCTCTTTTTTATTAGGCACCATGTCCGGTTTGAAGAGGTCTTGTGGTGCCAAAACATTGGAAACCCCCCAAAAGTGACCCCATTTTGGACACTAAACCCCTTGAGGAATCCATTGTAGTTTTCTTGGGGTGCATGCGGCTTTTTGATCAGTTTTTATTCTATTTTTAGGTGGCGCGGTGACTAAAAAACTGAAATCCTACTATTGTTTTTTTGTTCTATTTTTTTTACAGCGTTCACCGTGCGCTATAAATGACACATTCACTTTATTCTGCGGGGCGATACGATTACGGCGATACCAGATGTTTATAGTTTTTTTTTATGTCTTATGGTGTTTGCACAATAAAATACGTTTTGTAATAAATCACTCACTTTTGGTATTACCTTATTCTAAGAGCCATAACGTTTTTTATTTTTCCATCAATAAAGCCGTGCGAGGACTTATTTTTTGCGTAACGAACTGTAGTTTCGATCAGGACCATTTTTCGGTAAATGCGACTTTTTGATCTCTTTTTATTCCATTTTTTGGGAGGTGAAGTGACCAAAGAATTGTGATTCTGGTACGGTTTATTATTATTTTCTTTTACGGCGTTCACCGCGCGGGATAAATAACGAAATAATTTTGTAGTTCAGGCCGTTACGGACGCGGCGATACCAATTATGTATAGTTTATTTGTTTGTTTATATATTTTTATTAATAATAAATGACTGATAAGGGAAAAGGGGGGATTTTTACTTTTAATACTTTTAAATCTTTTATTTTCTTATTTTTACACATCTTTTTTTAACTTTTTTTAAACTTTTTTACTTTGTCCCACTAGGGGACTTGAGGACAGGAGGCCCTGATCGCTATTCTAATACACTGCACTACATGCGTAGTGCAGTGTATTAGAACTGTCAGCTACTCACTGACAGCAAGCATTGTGGGTCCTGACGTTGTCAGGACCCACTAGGCTTTCGTCTATGGCATAGCCGGACGCCATTGTTTGGTGTCCGGTTGCCATAGTCACCATCGCCAGCCGCTATCGTGTAGCAGGCCGGCGATGGCAGCTTAACCCCTAAAAAGCCGCGAGCTCTATAGAATGCGGCTTTTAAGGGGTTAATCAGCGGGGACACAGCGATCGGTCCCCGCTGTAGGAGCTGTGACAGCTGCTGAACAAGACAGCAGCTGTCACAGCTCCTGTATGTGTCGGGAGGACGGCCGAAACGGCCGTTACTCCCGGGACGTACTATTCCGTCATGGAGCGAGAACAGGGCGCTTTCCATGACGTAATAGTACGTCACTGAGCGTTAAGGGGTTAACATGTCGATCGACCCTGTGATTTCCACAATTCCAAAACTTTTCCTTCTTGGTGTTGCAATTTTAATGTTGAGGATATAGGTGTAACCTGTCAGTGTAATCCTGCCTGTGATGATACTGAGAGAAATAAAAGGAAAAAGCACGGCGCTACATAGTGTAAGTAAGCCCAGAAGTAGCAGTCAGTAAAATACAAATGAATGCTCATCACAGGACCGTAGAACAATCGCGTTGAAATTGTTTGTAGGAGTGAGTGCTGCTGCCGAAATCCCAACCGGTCATGCCCATTGGCCACCGCAATGAAGACGATAACGTGGGAAAAACGGGAATAAGTACGGCGCTGCTTCTCAATGAAAGTACAAATGATGTAGAATGATGACGTTTATTGAACAATCCAGGCTACGCGTTTCAATGCTGCACCGGCATCTTCCTCAGGCCATATAGATTACAATACTAGCACCAATGCTTTAAATAAACCACGCGGTGAGAAAAAAAACGCCAATGTGATCAGGGTCAAAGTGCATCAGTGACGTAAACTGATGCACTTTGACCCTGATCACATTGGCGTTTTTTTTCTCACCGCGTGGTTTATTTAAAGCATTGGTGCTTGTATTGAAACGCATAGCCTGGATTGTTCAATAAACTTCATCATTCTACATCATTTGTACTTTCATTGAGAAGCAGCGCCGTATTTATTTCCGTTTTCCCATGTGATGATACTGGGATTACTGCGGAGAAGCGATCTCTAAAGAACAGGAAGGATCAGTCTCTTATTAATGGTGGATCCTGTGTTATCTACATATAGGGGTTACCTGTCAGTGTAATCCTGCCTGCGATGATAAAGAGATGACTGCTTGGAAATTATCTCTACAGAACCAGTAAGGATCAGTCTAATATGGATGGTGGATCCTGTGATGATAATGAGATGACTGCTGAGAAGTGATCTCTACTGCTCCCTAAAATCTGATACTAAGCCTAGTGCATGACCGGATCCATAGATCACCTTGTAGAGAACTTCTATGTGCAGTCACAGCTCCCTCAGGTCCTGCACTATGTATAACACATTGTCTAAAGTGTTACTGTAATGTAGAACTAAGGAGGAACCTCACCTTAACAAACCTCCCAATTCACTTTCTCAATTCATTATTACTGACCTGTGGTAACACCTCCTGGAATTTCCTCCTCCACTTCACTGTTACACGGTTGATCGCCCCTCACCTGCTCTTCTTCTTCTTCATCCTCCACTTTAATATTAGTCAAATCTTCCCCCTGATTTCACATATGTAACAATTCAGTACAATACAGCAGAGAGTGCGAAGAATCTAACAGATCAACATAAGAAACCACCAAAATCTATGACCGCAGGACCAAAAAACTCCGCACCCCCTATATAGACCTGGTATAGGGCTCAGCTTCATCTACCTGATGATTCTCTGGGACATTGTGATTTTCCTCTTGACAGTCCTGGGAATACAGAGGACTGGGACATCTCTCTGGTGGATTTCTCCTACTGGATCCATCTGTAGGAAACACACAGTGACTGAATACATGACTACTGTATATCTGTCTATATATCACACACTTCTCTCTACACTTCTATGTTTATTGATCAGAGCCGTAATTACAATGCAGAGGTCCTCACTACCTGTGTCGATGTAAAGGAGACTGTGGCCTACCAGAGCGAACGGCGGGGCACCATTGGCTCCCTGCTCAGCCATAGTATTTAACTGTATCTGCACTCTGTGGAGGCGGATACACATGAAAGTGGCGGGACACAGGACGCCTCTATTTTGAAAGTTCCCTGCAACCAAAAAACATTGTCAGGGTGTCACCTACTTATTAGCCTCTTAAAGTCTGTGTACACCTCTGTAGGCACTATTTTCTATACATTTTTATTAACCCCTTCATGACAGCCATATGGCTATATTAGTTCCAACTGCTGATGCCCCAGGCAGTTGTCACATAAATAAACATTGGCAGAATGGAACGGGGTTTAATATGTGCAGCGCTGCACTTTCAGGTATGCCAACTCTCTCCACAAGTGCCGACACATCTCCCCCTTAGTTTCATAAAACTTAGATGCTAAACCCCTGCAGATAGCACCTCACTCCAACCCTGTAGATAGCACCTCATCCCAACCCTGTAGATAGCACCCCACCCCAACCCTGTAGATAGCACCTCATCCCAACCCTGTAGATAGCACCTCACCGCAACCCTGTAGATCGCATCTCACCCCAACCCTGTAGATCGCATCTCACCCCAACCCTGTAGATAGTGCCTCACCCCCCCTGTAGATAGTGCCTCACCCCCCCCCTAGATAGTGCCTCACCCCCCCCCCCGTAGATAGTGCCTCACCCCCCCCCCCGTAGATAGTGCCTCACCCCCCTGTAGTTAGCACAACCGTCCCCCCCTGTAGATAGCACCTCATCTAGGAGCGGAATCTTTTGCCAGAGCAATGCAGTCAATTTGGCTGGGAATTGTGATTTTAGAGGGAGCCCCTGACGTCTCTGTCCATATATGGGCAGTCACGTCAGGGACTCCTCCGGGAGTAGAATCCATGGCCTATTTTTGACCTGTTGAAGATAGAAGCATTTCTCAAATCTGGGTATGTGCACATGGGGCAGTTTAGCTGTAGATTTTCTGCAAAGTATTTAATTGCGGGAAAATCTGCAGCGTATTACAGTAGCAGCAATGAGGATGAGATTTCAACAAATCTCATCCATGAGCTGCGCAGAAAATACACAAAAAAGTGCGGTGCAGATTCTCAATCTATAACATGTGAATATCTCGTGAAAGCGCTGCAGAATTTCCACACAGTTTTTACACCGTGTGTGGACATATCATAAGTGGGAATAAGATTTTACTTATCAAAGTCATTGTGAGATTGTTTTTTCGGAACATATTGTTCTTTATATTAGTGGTAAATTTTGCTCCATACATTATGTGTTACATAGTTAATAAGGATGAAAAGAGACACAAGTCCATCAAGTCCTACCTATAATCCGACCGTGTTGATCCAGAGGAAGACAAAACCTCCCATGAGATGTCTCATTAGAGGCAAAACATATATATATATCCGTCTCTTCTCACCTGGTGATGTGCGCGGCCGGTAGTTCCCCATCATGACCTCCTGGTACAGATCCTTCTGTCCTTCTAGATACTCCCACTCCTCCATGGAGAAATAGACAGTGACGTCCTGACACCTTATAGGAACCTGACACACACAATGATACAGTCATCACCCAGACACCTCCAGTGCTGTTACTGTAGAATTTCCCAGCATTCCCAGCAGTGTCACCTCTCCAGTCAGCAGCTCCGTCATCTTGTAGATCAGTTCTAAGATCTTCTTCTCATGTATCCGGGAGTGAGGGGGAGGCTCTGTGATGGGACTACTGCTCCATCCTCCTGACTCATGGATGATGGGAGTCGTACAGTCACCCGATGTCTTCTTCACTATTGTGTACTCCTGTGTATGGAGAGAGACACTTAGAGAACTGAACACAGTATTCCCCCCTCAGTAGAAAGAGGGAGATTGTGACCCCGCTGTATAGAGCTCTAGTGACCCCACATCTGTAATACTGGAGACCTCACCTACAAAAACACATTGAGAAAATAGAACGAGGCCAAAGACGACTACAAGACTGGTGGAAGGTCTGAAAAATAAAACTATAATAAAGAGCAGAGGAATGTAGAAAAGTTTACCTCTCCGCTCAACAGGTAGATGATCTCCAAGGTGAAGTCTAATATTCTTCTGCTCATCTCATTCCTGTGCTTGTCCATCCCTGGTGGGTCATTCAGGAGAAGGAACGTTGTGGAGGAGAAGATGAGAAAACTGGAGGAACTGGAGGATCTAGTACTGCAGACGTCTTTATGAAGAAAGGAGAAGATGGAAATCATACAGGGGACAACATCATGTGTGACACACAGAACCTCACTTATTGATCATTGAGAGAATCAGTTTCTCAGAGCCGTCACCACATGGAATAAAGGGGTATTCCCAACACGGACATTTCTCCCCAGGATATGCCAGAAATGTCCACCTCTGGCCGTGCTCGGCTGTTTCTGGACCTCCTATACAGGTGAATGGAGAGAGTCGTGCACATGTGTGGTCACCTCTCCATTCATTCTCTACCTGGATGTAGTCATCACCTCACCAGGCGGATCGGGGGACCCCCATTCTCAACATAGAGGTGGGACCCCTATATATCAGATATTTATGACGTATCCCTCAGATGAGAAGAGTAAAATTAAGACATTTCCCCCAGACAATGAAGACCTGACTCCTGACACATGGCGGATACTGGGGAGACATTGCTGACATCTCACAAGACACGGTGCACACTATGCAGTCAGTGTTTTATATGAACTGTGAAGTTCTGACATTATATATAGCAATGCACAATGAATCGAAACTTCGATACGGTTTCGATAACATTCCCCCCCTAAATGGTTCGATACTGTTATTTCATGTATTTCGATACGAAGCTGTGCGGTCGCACAGTTAAGTATAGTAACACATGAATGTATGAGAGCGGGGCTGCGGCTGTGTAATAAGGCCATCGCCGCGCTCTTGAGTCCTGACATGTGCGCGCCGTCAGGATGATGCGATGCGGCCGGCGCTGCACTAATGAGTGGTGGCACTGAAGACAAAACATGGCGGGCGCACTACAAAACATCCCCATGTTCTGTCTTCAGTGCCTGAACCGCCGCTCATTAGTGCAGCGCCGGCCGCATCACCTCATGCTGACCGCGCGCGCACCCATTGTCAGGAGCGGGGCAATGGCTGTATTACACAACCGCAGTCCCGCTGTAACGGCGAGAAATCAGAGAAACCTCATCTCCGCCGCTATTCCCCTGAATGCTGCGATCAAAGCGGACTGCAGCATTCAGGGGAAAATCAGAAGGGGGGGATGCCCGTTGGATCGCATCAGAGGAATCACTGTGACGCGATTGAGGGACATACCATATATGGGCAGACAGCCCAGGGTCCATTGAAGGACCCCAGGGCTGTCTGACCATATTTCCTGTTGTTAGGGCATACTTAGGTATCTCCTAACAACTTCCTGTGTACTATCCGTATATAAATATATGCCAGTACATTAAAGAGACTCTGTCACCACATTATAAGTGCCCTGTCTCCTACATAAGGAGATCGGCGCTGTAATGTAGGTGACAGTAATGCTTTTTATTTTAAAAAACTATCTATTTTCACAACGTTAGGAGCGATTTTGGTTTATGCTAATGAGTTTCTTAATGCCCAAGTGGGCGTATTTTTACTTTCGACCAAGTGGGCATTGTACAGAGGAGTGTATGACGCTGACCAATCGGCATCATGAACTCCTCTCCATTCATTTAGACAGCAGAATCGCGTTCTTACTAGAACATGATCTGCAGCCACATACACAGTGTCCAGATAATGAATACACATGACCATCGCGATTCTGAGATTGCTTTCTCGTGACATATTGTACTTTAAAGGGAATGTGTCGCTAGAAATAAAAAAAATTTTTTTTAAAGGACGAGTGTCACAGGAAAAATTTTTTTTAGATCAATTTGCTTTTACTGTTTTATTCAAAATTTTTTTATTTATGTGTGTTTGTGTTTTACTTTTTTACTTACTCTTGTCTATGGGGGCTGCCATTATTTTTTCCATCTATGTATGTGTCGATTAACGACACATACAGACATGGAATACGGCACATACAGCCCCATAGTGAATGCGAACGGGGCCCGTTCCATCCACTATGCTGTATGCCGTCTGGGTGGGAACGGCGCATGCGCCGCTCCCACACAGTCCAAATTGAAGGTCTTCGGCCGAGCGACGTCCGGCAGCATTTTCTGCTTCTAAAAAGCATAGAATTTTTTCAAGGAATAAATGAGAAAAAGCACCCCAACATTTGTAAAGCAATTTCTTCTGATTACGGCAATAACCCATAAATGGTAATAAACTGCTGTTTAGACCCACGGCAGGGCTCAGAAGGGAATGAGAACCATTTGAAGCACAGCTTTTGTTCGGAAGGTTTTCGGGTGCCATGTCGCATTTTCAGAGCTCCTGAGGTACCAGTACAGTGGAAACACCAAAGAAGTGACCCCCATTTTGGAAACTGCTCCCCTCAAAGAATTTATCTAGGTGTGTGATCACTTTTATGACCCCATATTTTTGGGGGCTGAATTTAGTAGAAATCTGCCATTAAAAATAAAATGTTAAATTTTTCACAAATGCGTCATTTATAGGACAGATTTTTCAGACACAGCATGTAAGTGCAGGAAGATACCTCAATGTTTATTGGGATTTTTCCTCTGAGTTTAGAAATAGCCCCAAAGTGGTCTAAATAGGTTGTCTGGACACCTAGCAGTGCCTGGAAGTGAAGAAGCACCACAAGGATTTTGACGCCTTATTTTTACTTGGATGATTTTTGGCCACAAGCATAGGCCTGAAAAAATTGTGCAGATCATACACATTTGTTAGAGTATTAGGTATTCATCTAGGGGTATAGAGGGGTTTTTTTTTTTGGTTTTTTTTTTTTAGAGTTACCCATTTTTAAAATTGGACAAAGACCAGAATGATAAAGGGAGGTGTGGGGGTTTTAAAAGTATAACATTTTTAATCCAGGGAGGTATGGTAGATGTAGAAGCACTCCTTCATGCACAGTCCGGGTTTACGGATACCCCTTTTTGTGCAGACACGGCACCTTTTCTGTGCCCTGCCTTTTTTTGCTGTAGCTGGCACTTCAATAGAAAAGTGCTGCCCAGGAACAATTCGGCAAATATTACTTGGAGCAGCAGACGTTTCCCCCACTTCGTCTCTAAATAAAAGAAATTTTATAATTTTCTCTTGGTACTCAAAGTATGTACCCAGATTGCCAGCTTTCCTAAAAATTAAAAAGGAGTTATATAGTGCCAGCTGGACAAGGTACACTGCCAATTTCTTGTACCAGATTTTACTCTCTCATATGGCACTATATGGTTTCAACACCTGGTCATTCAGGTCAACCCCCCCCCCCCCCACATGAATTTATTGTATGCCTGAATGCACACAGGCTTCATTGTGGATGATGTGAATCCACGTGTGGGGACAGGGGTGCAGCTGGCGTCATGTATAGATGTCAGCATACAAACCTCTTTTTTGTCTCTAAATTTTAGACACGGGATCCCATCCTGCAAATATGCCCTGCTTTCGCCAATTTGCAGGGATTGGCTGATGAGGGTCTTGGGAAGGTGCCTCTGATTTTTTTGCACCATCCCACTGTTTTTTTGTCTTTTAGACATTTTCACAGGGGTACACTTGTGTACCAGTTGTCCAAGTACAAGTTGTACCCCTGATCAAGCAGTGGGTGCAGGAGGTTCCACACTATCTTCCCTGTTGTGGACAGGACGGGGGGACAATTTGGGGGCTGTATTGTCCTGTCCTTCCACTCATAAATCCGGAAAGAGTGTGTGTATCCGGTGTTCGATTCACACAGTTTATACATTTTTATCCCGTACCTGGCTCGCTTATTTGGTAAATATTGGCGAAACTTCAGCCTGCCCTTGAAGTGCACCAGGGATTCATCTATAGATATTTGTTTTTGAGGGGGTGTAGACTGATGAAAAATATTGGGATAAAATGTTAATGAGGGGCCTAATTTTAAAAAGTCTATCGAAGTTTAGGTCATCCGCAGGGGGGCATTGGGAATTGTCACTAAAGTGAAGAAATTTATGGAGGGCCTCAAAGCAGGATCTGGTCATAGTATTGCGGTACAGTTGACAATGATAGAGAATGTCCATGGACCAGTAGGATTTCACTTCTGGCTTTTTAGTGAGACTCATGTTGAGGACTAACCCCCAATACTTGTGCATTTCTTCACAATTAGTCGGTTGCCACCGATTGGCCTGGGCATGAAAGGCGTTGGGGTGTTCCGAAATAAACTGCTGGGCGTAAATGTTAGTTTGATCAACTATGAGCTGGATCAAATTGTCGGTCAAGAACAATTTGAAAAATCCAATAATAGGCAGCCCTTCTGTCTGCACGTGAATGCCTGCCGCAGCAGTAAATTCTGGGATTTGGGGTGTGTAATTGGTTGGGGTTGACCAATCACTGCTGACTGTACCAGGGTCCGGCAGAACGGCAGTTTCAGGGTCAGGCAGAACCTGGGCACTAACCCTCCTGCGACTACGAGGAGGTTCCTCACTGTCACTGGAGGAGGAGGAGAGAAAGAACTGTGGTTCCTCACCACTCGCGGAGTCCGTATCGGACGCGATCATGGCATACGCCTCTACATCGGTGTAAAGTCTCACTGCCATTTTGGGTGTGTGTGTGTGTATATATATATATATATATATATATATATATATATATGTATATATATATAGTGTTTACACACACGTAGCTCAGAGAACTGTAACAAAGTCTAACAAAGATTTTTTTGTTTTTGTTTTATAGCACTAAGGCTGGATTCACACGCACGTGTATTGCGTCCGTGCGGGCCGCGTGGTTTTCACGCGCCATGCACAGACCAATACAAGTCTATGGGGCAGTGCAGACAGTCCGTGCTTTTTGCGCAGCGTTTGTCCGCTGCGTAAAAAGTGCGACATGGTCAATATCTCGGCGTATTTTGCGCATCACGCACCCATTGAAGTCAATGGGTGCGTGAAAAACACGCAGGTCGCACGGAAGCATTTCCGTGCGAACTGCCTGTTTCGCGCACCAGCTGTCAAAAGGATGAATGTAAACAGAAAAGCACCACGTGCTTTTCTGTTTACAAACATCCGAATGGCGTGTCATAATGATGGCGGCTGCGCGAAAACCACGCAGCCACGTATCATATGATGCTGCCTCACGGAGCAGGTAAGTGGCTTTTGCGCAGGCAAAACGCTGCATGTTTTGCGTGTGCAAAAACGCCACGCACGTCTGAATCAGCCCTTAGTAAAACTTACTAATGGACACTGAGGCGGACTGACTCGGACGCTACGTATTGACACTGACAATGGATTGTCGCTGACTAACTGACACTTAGGCTGGGTTCACACGACCTATTTTCAGGCGTAATGGAGGCGTTTTACGCCTCGATTTACGCCTGAAAACACGGCTCCAATACGTCGGCAAATATCTGCCCATTAATTTCAATGGGTTTGCCGATGTACTGTGCCGGCGACCTGTCATTTTACGCATCGCTGTCAAAAGATGGCGCGTAAAATAACAGCCTTGGCAAAGAAGTGCAGGACACTTCTTGGGACGTAATTGGAGCCATTTTTCATTGAATCCAATGAAGAACAGCTCCAAATTACATCCGTAATGGACGCCCCGCAAAACGCGAGTGCGAGCAATTACGTCTGAAATGCAGGAGCTGTTTTCTCCTGAAAACAGCTCCGTAATTTCAGCCGTAAATGCAGTTATCGTGTGCATATGCCCTTACTGACAAGTGACGCGGTTGACAGTAATGGATTGACGCTGACAACGGATTGACGCAGACTAACTGACAACGGACACTGACTCACACTGACGCGACAAATTGTCGTAGACGAGTAAATACCTACGAACTAA
Organism: Rhinoderma darwinii; assembly: GCF_050947455.1. Lineage (NCBI taxonomy): Eukaryota > Metazoa > Chordata > Amphibia > Anura > Rhinodermatidae > Rhinoderma > Rhinoderma darwinii. The sequence goes on along the minus strand of NC_134687.1, from coordinate 644,002,512 downwards.
ATCAAATTATTATTTGTGATCAAAAAATAAAATATCTCCCTTATACACTGGGAGGTGGTGGGGAACAGGGGAAGTGAAAATTAGGGGTTATTCACTATTTTCACTGACTACACGATACAGGCTCTGATCTCTCCAACTACTAAACACCAACTAAGAGATTAGAGCCTGTATCCTGTATTTTTCACCCGCCCTGCAAGAAAACGCACTGTGATTGGTGGGTCTGAACAGACCCACCAATCACAGCTCTCGCCGGCAATTGACCAATAGCAGCAGTCCATGGCCGGTCACATGGGACATGGGGGAAAGGAGGGGGACCTTTGTAACCGTTCCCGGACTGTACTACGAGTCCCGGGAACGGTTTTATAAACTTTTTACAGTTATAACAATGTGATCGGTGGATCTGTGCAAAACCACCGACCACATCGACTGCCAGCATCGGACCGCTAATCGGGGTCCGTTGCCGGTGACTCAGGAGTGTTAGCTGTCAGGGACAGCTTCTATCCCAGTTCCCGGCGCACACAGCCACCGGCTGTGTACACCGGGAACTATTCAGTAACTCTACGTCCTCGTGCGGGAAGTAACCTCCCGCAATGACGTACAGTTACTTACTCGTGCGGGTAGGGGTTAATAGACAACTGGGCGTGTTTACTTTTGACCAACTGGGCGTTGTACAGAGGACTGTATGACACTGACCAATCAGCTTAATACACTTCTCATTGTTCCAGCCCAGCTTCTATCACTGCACATTCACGCTGTAACAATGAGAAGTGTATGATGCCGATTGGTCACTGATTGGTCAGCGTCATACACTCCTCTGTACAACGCCCAGTTGGTCAAAAGTAAAAACACGCCTAGTTTACATTACAGCGCCGATCAGATTATGTAGGATAGGGCATTTATAATCTGGTGACAGATCCTCTTGAACCTCCATGTGCCTCACATTAATAGTAATTAACCCCATCATGTACCTCACACATCAACCCATTATGACTGAGAAACATGATGGGGTTAATTACTATTAATGAGGCACATGGAGGTTAAATTCATCATCACACCTCGCGTCTCACATCAGAAAATGGAAGAACTTTTTTTTTTATTACTGTTGGCAAAGTATCGTTTTGGTATCGAAATCGCAATACTACACAAAGTATCGGTATCGGAGTCCAAATTCTGGTATCGTGACAACCCCTGTTTTGTGGGATAAGATTCAGTATAAACTTGTATTTGACTCATTTAACCCCTTCCTGCACAGGACATTTACCGCTCAGGAATCGTTCACATGACATTGGGAAGACCGGACACCTGCTGCAAAGGTCGGAAACCTGAGAGAACTGCTATTAAGGCCATTTATGTACTTAGATTCTGGAGTCGCTATAGACTACAGGATCTAAGATGTAAGAAAGAGGGTGGTCCTTCCTGACAGCTCAATAGATGGTTGTCATGGCAGCATGGGGGGGGGGTAATGAAGGTCCGCCATCTTTCTGCTCCTATAAACCCTTTAATATTAATCACGATATATTGCGACATTAGTATTACAGTGAATTGTAAGCGATCTAATCGCTAGTTCAAGTCCCTCAGAACAGTAATTCATTTTTTTAGAAAAAAAGTCAAATAAAGTTTTAATTTATGTATAAAAAATGCAATTTTTTTTTTAAATAACCTCCTCAAACACTTTTCCCATTTTTACTCTAAAGTAACGTAAATAACATAAACATAACTAATATAACCGCATCCGTAAAAGTCAGAACGATAACAATATAATGTTATTTAACCCGCACGGTGAACGCCGTAAATTTCTTTTAAGAAATAAAATAAAAAAACACTAGCAGCTCTAAAAAAATATAAAAAAAATGATTATAAAACTATCAAAAACTGCAGCTCGTCCCCCAAAAATATAAGCCCTCACTCCGCTACATCGACGGAAAAATAAAAAAGTTCTGGTTCTGATTATACATAGTTGCCAACATTTACATTTTTTTCCAAGGACAATTAGGGTGTGGATTCTTTGGTGGGTGTCTTATGGGGCGTGGTTTATCTCATGGGTGTGGCTAATGGGGCATGGTTTTCTTCCCAGAATTTCTGCATCCAAATACACAAACAAAAACGTCTGCACTAGTTTGGCTGACAACCACTATGGTGGCCGGTATCTCTCTGGTTATCTGTTTTTTTACAGGCAGGTGATGTCTCACTTTATCACTAGGGCGAGGTGATATGTGCTGACCACTACTGGCAGCGTAAATACCAGCGCAGATAGCGTCACACTGTAGATAGTGTGCTCCTTGTAGATGGTGCTCCACACTGCCCCCTGTAGAGAGGGCCACACACAGCGCCCCTTGTAGATGGCACTCCACACTGCCCCTGTAGATCGATCCACACACGGCCCCCTGTAGAAAGCGCCACACACGGCCCCCCTGTAGATAGCGACACACACGGCCCCCTTGTAGATAGCGACACACACACGGCCCCCCTGTAGATAACGACACACACACGGCCCCCCTGTAGATAGCGACACACACACGGCCCCCTGTAGATAGCGACACACACACGGCCCCCCTCTAGATAGCGACACACACACGGCCCCCCTCTAGATAGCGACACACACACGGCCCCCCTGTAGACAGCGACACACACACGGCCCCCTGTAGATAGCGACACACACACGGCCCCCCTGTAGATAGCGACACACACACGGCCCCCCTGTAGATAGCGACAAACACGGCCCCCCTGTAGATAGCGACACACACGGCCCCCCTGTAGATAGCGACACACACGGCCCCCCTGTAGATAGCGACACACAGCCCCCCTGTAGATAGCGACACACACAGCCCCCCTGTAGATAGCGACACACACAGCCCCCCTGTAGATAGCGACACACAAAGCCCCCCTGTAGATAGCGACACACACAGCCCCCCTGTAGATAGCGACACACACACACAGCCCCCCTGTAGATAGCGACACACACACACAGCCCCCCTGTAGATAGCGACACACACACACAGCCCCCCTGTAGATAGCGACACACAAACACAGCCCCCCTGTAGATAGCGACACACAAACACAGCCCCCCTGTAGATAGCGACACACACACACACAGCCCCCCTGTAGATAGCGACACACAAAGCCCCCCTGTAGATAGCGACACACACACACAGCCCCACTGTAGATAGCGACACACACACAGCCCCCCTGTAGATAGCGACACACACACACAGCCCCCCTGTAGATAGCGACACACACACAGCCCCCTGTAGATAGAGACACACACACACACACACACAGCCCCCCTGTAGATAGCGACACACACACACACACACAGCCCCCCTGTAGATAGCGACACACACACACAGCCCCCCTGTAGATAGCGACACACACACACACAGCCCCCCTGTAGATAGCGACACACACACACACAGCCCCCCTGTGGATAGCGACACACACACACAGCCCCCCTGTAGATAGCGACACACACACACAGCCCCCCTGTAGATAGCGACACACACAGCCCCCTGTAGATAGCTACACACACAGCCCCCTGTAGATAGCGCCACACACAGCCCCCTGTAGATAGCGCCACACACAGCCCCCTGTAGATAGCGCCACACACAGCCCCCTGTAGATAGCGCCACACACAGCCCCCTGTAGATAGCGCCACACACAGCCCCCTGTAGATAGCGCCACACACAGCCCCCTGTAGATAGCGCCACACACAGCCCCCTGTAGATAGCGCCACACACAGCCCCCTGTAGATAGCGCCACACACAGCCCCCTGTAGATAGCGCCACACCCTCCTTGTACATAGTGCCACACTGGGCCGGCCTTAGAGGTGTGCAACCTGTGTCATTGCACAGGGCGCATCACTCCAGCAGGTGGAAGGGGGGCGCTGTGCTGGCTCCCTTCCCCTGTTTGTTTCAGAAGCGCCTGGGCCCGGCGACTCAGCAGATGCCTTTCCACCCAGGCGCTTCTTCCCTCAGCTTCTTCCCTCAGCTTCTTCTCTCGCAACTGGCGTAGCAGCCATAGCGGTGACACCGGGAATGAAGATGCCCGTGCTGCCCTTCGGGGCGCCGACCCCCCCTCCCTCCCCATGGCCGGCGGAACTACTAGCAGCTGCTATAGCTGTAGTGATGCCACATTCAATAGTATCTGCGTCCTTAGGACACAGGTACTATTGAATTCTATAGCAAAGCAGGAAGATATCTCCTTGCTCTGCTATCTGCATAAATGGACAGAGACATCAGGGGCTTCTCCTGGAGTGGAATCCCCCGTCACAGTGTCAGAAACGCTGTGGACGGGGATTCCACTTCTGGATTTGCCCCAGATGCTCTTTCAGGGAGCTACAGTAGCGCTATCTACAGGAAGAGGGGGGGGGGGTGCTATCATCTACAAGGGGACCCCGTGGGACTACCTACAAAGGGGGCTGCGTGGGACTACCTACAAAGGGGGCTGCGTGGGACTACCTACAAAGGGGGCTGCGTGGGACTACCTACAAAGGGGGCTGCGTGGGACTACCTACAAAGGGGGCTGCGTGGCACTACCTACAAAGTGGGCTGCGTGGCACTACCTACAAAGTGGGCTGCGTGGCACTACCTACAAAGTGGGCTGCGTGGCACTACCTACAAGGGGGCTGCGTGGCACTACCTACAAGGGGGCTGCGTGGCACTACCTACAAGGGGGCTGCGTGGCACTACCTACAAGGGGGCTGCGTGGCACTACCTACAAGGGGGCTGCGTGGCACTACCTACAAGGGGGCTGCGTGGCACTGCCTACAAGGGGGCTGCGTGGCACTACCTACAAGCGGGCTGCGTGGCACTACCTACAAGGGGGCTGCGTGGCACTGCCTACAACGGGGCTGCGTGGCACTACCTACAAGCGGGCTGCGTGGCACTACCTACAAGCGGGCTGCGTGGCACTACCTACAAGGGGGCTGCGTGGCACTACCTACAAGGGGGCTGCGTGGCACTACCTACAGGGGAATCTGTGATTGGTGGACTGATGGTCATTTTACTGTGAGTGGAGGGCTAATGGTCATTTCACTGTGAGTGGAGGGCTAATGGTCATTTCACTGTGAGTGGGGGACGAATGGTCATTTCACTGTGAGTGGGGGGATAATGGTCATTTCACTGTGAGTGGGGGACTAATGGTCATTTCACTGTGAGTGGGGGACTAATGGTCATTTCACTGTGAGTGGGGGACTAATGGTCATTTCACTGTGAGTGGGGGGATAATGGTCATTTCACTGTGAGTGGGGGACTAATGGTCATTTCACTGTGAGTGGGGGACTAATGGTCATTTCACTGTGAGTGGAGGGCTAATGGTCATTTCACTGTGAGTGGGGGGCTGATTATCATTTCACTGTGAGTGGCGGGCTGATGGTCTTCAAGTGGTTTCCACCTCTGACCTCCAATTAAAGTTAATAGGAGGTAGAAAATACCTGCGACGTTTATTTGTAGCTTTTTTGCCTGCATCTTTTGCGTTAGTTTCAACGGCATAAAAAATCACGCAAAATTCCATCAGGAATGTTAAGGCAGATTTTGAATTGCCTTACAAAAAACGCTGTGTGAACATATTCTCAGTGTAGTGCTTGTTTTTAGCTGTTTTCTGTCTTTCTTGAAACAATTTTGGGTAGGGGTCCTGAGGAAATTTTATTTCTCCAGTGGTGCCTCGAGTCCGAAAAGGTTGGGAAACTCTGCACTAGGCTACAGGATCACGCCGGCCTACGCAAGGATCCCGTCGCGGAGCAGCTCAGTTCCTCTTGTGATCTAGGGGAGTATAATTCTTTTGTGTTTGGGGCACTGTCTACATGGGGAGGTGGGGGGCTGTATGGCACGGTCTACAGGGAGGGGGTGGGCGATTATGGCACCGTCTACAGGGAGGGGGTGGGGGATTATGGCACGGTCTACAGGGAGGGGGTGGGGGATTATGGCACGGTCTACAGGGAGGGGGTGGGGGATTATGGCACGGTCTACAAGGAGAGGCTGTATGGCACAATCTTCAGGGGGGACTGTCTACAAGGGGGGCTGTGTGTGGCAGCCAGGGGAGGGTGGAATTATACTGTGTGGAGGCCACTAAGTGGACATTATACTGTGCATGGGCACTACAAGGGGCAATATACTGTGTGTGGCACTTAGCGGGCATGATACTGTATCCTTAAAGGCATAATAATATATTATTAAATATTATTATACTGTATGGGGGGCACAAAGGGGCATTATACTGTGTGGGGGCACTATATAGGGCTTTATACTGTGGGGGCCATTATTTTATTATGAAGGGGTGTGGAGCCGAATGATAATTTTGCACGGGGCACCATCTATCCTAAAGCCGGCCCTGGTGCCACACACATCCCCTTGTACATAGTGACGCACACCCCTCCCTATAGACAGGCCATTGGGGCTCCCCCTGAGAGTAGAATCCCCAGTCAGAGGGTTGCCGATTGTCTGGCCGGGTATTCCGCTCCCGGAGGAGTGAATGGCAGAGCAGGGAGCGGAGAGTTTCCTGCTCCGCCACAGTATTCAGTAGTACCTGCGTCCTGAGGATGAAAAATACAATTGAAAATGGCTGGGACAGTTATTTGCCGGGACTGTCTCTGTAAATTTGGGACAGTCCCGGCAAATTCAGGACTGTTGGCAACTATGAGAATATGGCGACACTAAATAACATTGTTTTCTAACAAAAAATTATTTCTATGTAAATATCGCACATCATGAAAAAAACCATAGAAATTTGGTATCGTCCGGCAGAATGTAATCCTCGCACCGCGGGACCGGCAGAAAAATAACCAAGAAATAGATCTGAGGGAACAACTAAACCCGTCCTGGTCATTAAGGGGTTAACCTGCGGTGCGGATTATAGACACGCAGGATATCGCATTGTTCCCAGAATCCTCTGCGGCTCCACCGCGTGTTCACAGCAACGATGCAGGTTACACGTATATAAAACAGAAGGCATCATGTGACCCCTGCAGCCAATCACAGGCTGGAGAGGTCACATGTCATTATAGGGGTCACCTGGACACGGCCGGAAGAGCAGGGACGTGTTGCTATGGTAACGCTGGGAGAGGTGGGGATCGGCCTTGTTGTATTTCTGGAGTAGATATTCGGGAGGATTATACGTCCACCATTTGGGGCGAATATTCGGGGTGATTTCCTTGCGTGTTGTGGGTCGTATTCGCTGCGTGTGAACAGTCCCTTAAACCGCACGGTGAACGACATTAACAAGAAACGTATAAAAGTCAGTGAATAAGTTGTATGTCCCGAATATTATGTCATTACAAAACACGACTCGTCCCACAAAACACCCGACCACTACAAAGACCAGAAATAACTACTTACCCCAAAGAGGCCGGCACTGGAGGGGTTAAATCCCGGCTAGGAGTCCAGTGGGCGGGGTCACTCAATGATTGACAGCTCTCTCTACATACACTCATACAGGGGTGACTGATAACAGAGAGAACACCCGACCGGCGCTGTTCTCTACCTCCTACACGGCAACAGCTGAAGGACCTGTGAAGACGTCACCACCACGTGACAGGACCAGGAGGGGCGGAGCTCAGCAATACAGAGAAGTGGTGGATGAAGGACCTGTGATATTAAGATCACATGACAGCTGTATCAGGAAGCGGAGCTTAAAAGTTGGAAGTTTGAGCGATGTATGAAGGACCTGTGATGATCGAGTGACGAAGGGTTATGAGGATCATGTGACCGATGAAAGAGTGATC
>NC_134687.1:643895252-643994598 GCF_050947455.1 Rhinoderma darwinii | reverse complement strand
GAGAAAAGACCGGTGATAGTGATCACGTGATGTGAGGGTGGGAGCTGTGTCCCCTCCTGCCTCGGTCACATGGTGGTGACGTCATCACAGCGCCGGTAGGGTGTACAGAACTTCTATAACGCCGCTGTTGCTTAGTGTTCTCTCTGTTATCGGTCAGGCGATTTCTCATGATTTCTGTCCGGATTTGGTGCGTTTTTGTCTGGCGCAGTGTTGGTAATTATTATTATTTATTATTAGCGCTGTAAATATGAAATACAGGAGGGATTAACCCCTTGGTGACATCAGATATATAGTATTATGTTGGGCGTGCGCCGTCACACTAGAAGGAGCGGAGCCTGCACCGTACACGGCTACTGACAGCCGCCGGCAACCGCCAAGATCAGAGACAGCGCAATCCCGGCCGCTTAGCCCCTCAGATGCCGTGATTAATAGCGACCGCGGCATCTGATCAGTTAGAGATCGCGGCTTCCTCTGTCCTCCGAAAAAACTGCGCGATGCAGACCGGTTACCAGTGTAATATATTGTTTGTTTATTTAAAAAAATTATGTAACCATTAAAAATAAGTAACGGAATCGCCGCATCAGTTATTATCCAAATTATTAAATATCAAGTTATTTACCCGCAGAAATAATTCACATGTGAACGTCGCGCAATCACCGGAAATATAAACCCCCTCACACCGCGCAATCACCGGAAATATAAACCCCCCCACACCGCGCAATCACCGGAAATATAAAACCCCTCACACCGCGCAATCACCGGAAATATAAACCCCTCACACCGCGCAATCACCGGAAATATAAACCCCTCACAGCGCGCAATCACCGGAAATATAAACCCCCTCACACCGCGCAGTCACCGGAAATATAAAACCCCTCACACCACGCAATCACCGGAAGTATAAACCCCCCACACCGCGCAATCACCGGAAATATAACCCCCCCACACCGCGCAATCACCGGAAATATAAACCCCCCACACCGCGCAATCACCGGAAATATAAACCCCCTCACACCGCGCAATCACCGGAAATATAAAACCCTCACACCGGGCAATCACCGGAAATATAAAACCCCTCACACCGCGCAATCACCGGAAATATAAACCCCTCACACCGCGCAATCACCGGAAATATAAACCCCTCACACCGCGCAATCACCGGAAATATAAACCCCTCACACCACGCAATCACCGGAAATATAAACCCCCCACACCGAGCAATCACCGGAAATATAAACCCCTCACACCGGGCAATCACCGGAAATATAAAACCCCCTCACACCGCGCAATCACCGGAAATATAAAACCCCCCCACACCGCGCAATCACCGGAAATATAAAACCCCCACACCGGGCAATCACCGGAAATATAAAACCCCTCACACCGCGCAATCACCGGAAATATAAAACCCCTCACACCGCGCAATCACCGGAAATATAAAACCCCTCACACCGCGCATTCACCGGAAATATAAACCCCCTCACACCGCGCAATCACCGGAAATATAAAACCCCCCCACACCGCGCAATCACCAGAAATATAAAACCCTCACACCGGGCAATCACCGGAAATATAAAACCCCTCACACCGCGCAATCACCGGAAATATAAAACCCCTCACACCGCGCAATCACCGGAAATATAAAACCCCCTCACACCGCGCAATCACCGGAAATATAAAACCCCTCACACCGCGCAATCACCGGAAATATAAACCCCCCACACCGCGCAATCACCGGAAATATAAACCCCTCACACCGCGCAATCACCGGAAATATAAACCCCTCACACCGCGCAATCACCGGAAATATAAACCCTCACACCGCGCAATCACCGGAAATATAAACCCCCCACACCGCGCAATCACCGGAAATATAAACCCCCTCACACCGCGCAATCACCGGAAATATAAAACCCTCACACCGGGCAATCACCGGAAATATAAAACCCCTCACACCGCGCAATCACCGGAAATATAAAACCCCCTCACACCGTGCAATCACCGGAAATATAAAACCCCTCACACCGCGCAATCACCGGAAATATAAAACCCCTCACACCGCGCAATCACCGGAAATATAAACCCCTTACACCGCGCAATCACCGGAAATATAAAACCCCTCACACCGCGCAATCACCGGAAATATAAAACCCCTCACACCGCGCAATCACCGGAAATATAAAACCCCTCACACCGCGCAATTACCGGAAATATAAAACCCCTCACACCGCGCAATCACCGGAAATATAAACCCCTTACACCGCGCAATCACCGGAAATATAAAACCCCTCACACCGCGCAATCACCGGAAATATAAAACCCCTCACACCGCGCAATCACCGGAATATAAAACCCCTCACACCGCGCAATTACCGGAAATATAAAACCCCTCACACCGCGCAATCACCGGAAATATAACACCCCTCACACCGCGCAATCACCGGAAATATAAACCCCTCACACCGCGCAATCACCGGAAATATAAACCCCTCACACCGCGGAATCACCGGAAATATAAAACCCTCACACCGCGCAATCACCGGAAATATAAACCCCTCACACCGCGCAATCACAGGAAATATAAAACCCCTCACACCGCGCAATCACCGGAAATATAAACCCCTCACACCGCATAATCACCGGTAATATAACCCCTCACACCGCGCAATCACCGGAAATATAAAACCCCTCACACCGCGCAATCACCGGAAATATAAACCCCTCACACCGCGCAATCCCTGGAAATATAAACCCCTCACACCGCGCTATCACCGGAAATATAAACCCCTCACACCGCGCAATCACCGGAAATATAAAACCCCTCACACCGCGCAATCACCGGAAATATAAAACCCCCACACACCGCGCAATCACCGGAAATATAAACCCTCACACCGCGCAATCCCTGGAAATATAAACCCCTCACACCGCGCAATCACCGGAAATATAAACCCCTCACACCGCGCAATCACCGGAAATCTAAAACCCCTCACACCGCGCAATCACCGGAAATATAAACCCTTCACACCGCGCAATCACCGGAAATATAAACCCCCCCACACCGCACAATCACCGGAAATATAAACCCCTCACACCGCGCAATCACTGGAAATATAAACCCCCCCCCTCACACCGCGCAATCACCGGAAATATAAACCCCTCACACCGCGTAATCACTGGATATATAAACCCCTCACACCGGGCAATCACCGGAAATATAAACCCCTCACACCGGAAATATAAAACCCCTCACACCGCGCAATCACCGGAAATATAAACCCTCCTCACACCGCGCAATCACCGGAAATATAAAACCCCTCACACCGGGCATCACCGGAAATATAAACCCCTCACACCGCGCAATCACCGGAAATATAAACCCCTCACACCGCGCAATCACCGGAAATATAAACCCCCTCACACCGCGCAATCACCGGAAATATAAACCCCCCACACCGCGCAATCACCGGAAATATAAAACCCCTCACACCGCGCAATCACCGGGAATATAAACCTCCCCACACCTCGCAATCACCGGAAATATAAACCCCCCACACCGCGCAATCACCGGAAATATAAAACCCCTCACACCACGCACTCACCGGAAATATAAAACCCCTCACACCGCGCAATCACCGGAAATATAAACCCCTCACACTGCGCAAACACCGGAAATATAAACCCCTCACACCGCGCAATCACCGGAAATATAAACCCCCCCCCCACACCGCGCAATCACCGGAAATATAAAACCCCTCACACCGCGTAATCACCGGAAATATAAAACCCTTCACACCGCGTAATCACCGGAAATATAAAACCCACCACACCGCGCAATCACCGGAAATATAAAACCTCTCACCCTGCGCAATCACCGGAAATATAAAACCTCTCACACCGCGCAATCACCGGAAATATAAAACCGCGCAATCACCGGAAATATAAACACCTCACACCGCGCAGTCACCGGAAATATAAACCCCTCACACGGCGCAATCACCAGAAATATAAAACCCCCTCACACCGCGCAATCACCGGAAATATAAAGCCCCCCACACCGCGCAATCACCGGAAATATAAACCCCCTCACACCGCGCAGTCACCGGAAATATAAAACCCCTCACACCGCGCAATCACCGGAAATATAAACCCCCCCCCCCACACACACCGCGCAATCACCGGAAATATAAAACCCCTCACACCGCGCAATCACCGGAAATATAAACCCCCTCACACCGCGCAATCACCGGAAATATAAACCCCCCCCCCACACACCGCGCAATCACCGGAAATATAAAACCCCCCACACCGCGCAATCACCGGAAATATAAACCCCCCACACTGCGCAATCACCGGAAATATAAACCCCTCACACCGCGCAATCACCGGAAATATAAAACCCTCACACCGCGCAATCAGCGGAAATACAAAAACCCCTCACACCGCGCAATCACCGGAAATATAAACCCCTCACGCCGCGAAATCACCGGAAATATAAACCCCTTACACCGCGCATTCACCAGAGATATAAAACCCCTCAACCGCGCAATCACCGGAAATATAAACCCCTCACACCGCGCAATCACCGGAAATATAACCCCCCCCCACACCGCGCAATCACCAGAAATATAAACCCTTCACACCGCGCAATCACCGGAAATATAAACCCCTCTCACCGCGCAATCACCGGAAATATAAACCCCTCACGCCGCGAAATCACCGGAAATATAAACCCCCCACACCGCGCAATCACCGGAAATATAAAACCCCTCACACCGCGCAATCACCGGAAATATAAAACCCCCCACACCGCGCAATCACCGGAAATATAAAACCCCTCACACCGCGCAATCACCGGAAATATAAAACCCCCCACACCGCGCAATCACCGGAAATATAAAACCCCCCCACACCGCGCAATCACCGGAAATATAAACCCCCCACACCGCACAATCACCGGAAATATAAAACCCCCCACACCGCGCAATCACCGGAAATATAAACCCCTCACACCGCGCAATCACCGTAAATATAAACCCCTCACACCGCGCAATCACCGGAAATATAAAACCCCTCACACTGCGCAATCACCGGAAATATAAACCCCCCCCCACACCGCGCAATCACCGGAAATATAAAACCCTCCCCACACCGCGCAATAACCGGAAATATAAACCCCTCTCATCGCGCAATCACCTGAAATATAAAACCCCTCACACCGAGCAATCACTGGAAATATAACCCCCCTCACACCGCGCAATCACCGGAAATATAAACCCCCCCACACCGCGCAATCACCGGAAATATAAACCCCTCACACCGCGCAATCACTGGAAATATAACCCCCCTCACACCGCGCAATCACCGGAAATATAAACTCCTCAGACCGCGCAATCACCGGAAATATAAACCCCTCACACCGCGCAATCACCGGAAATATAAACCCCCTCACACCGCGCAATCACCGGAAATATAACCCCCCCCCCACACCGCGCAATCACCGGAAATATAAAACCCCTCAAACCGCGTAATCACCGGAAATATAAAACCCTTCACACCGCGCAATCACCGGAAATATTAAACCCCTCACACCGCGTAATCACCGGAAATATAAAACCCTTCACACCGCGTAATCACCGGAAATATAAAACCCACCACACCGCGCAGTCACCGGAAATATAAAACCTCTCACACCGCGCAATCACCGGAAATATAAAACCCCTCACACCGCGCAATCACCGGAAATATAAACCCTTCACACCGCGCAATCACCGGAAATATAAACCCCCCCACACCGCACAATCACCGGAAATATAAACCCCTCACACCGCGCAATCACTGGAAATATAAACCCCCCCCCTCACACCGCGCAATCACCGGAAATATAAACCCCTCACACCGCGTAATCACTGGATATATAAACCCCTCACACCGGGCAATCACCGGAAATATAAACCCCTCACACCGCGCAATCACAGGAAATATAAAACCCCTCACACCGCGCAATCACCGGAAATATAAACCCTCCTCACACCGCGCAATCACCGGAAATATAAAACCCCTCACACCGGGCATCACCGGAAATATAAACCCCTCACACCGCGCAATCACCGGAAATATAAACCCCCTCACACCGCGCAATCACCGGAAATATAACCCCCCCCCACACCGCGCAATCACCGGAAATATAAAACCCCTCAAACCGCGTAATCACCGGAAATATAAAACCCTTCACACCGCGCAATCACCGGAAATATTAAACCCCTCACACCGCGTAATCACCGGAAATATAAAACCCTTCAAACCGCGTAATCACCGGAAATATAAAACCCACCACACCGCGCAGTCACCGGAAATATAAAACCTCTCACCCTGCGCAATCACCGGAAATATAAAACCGCGCAATCACCGGAAATATAAACACCTCACACCGCGCAGTCACCGGAAATATAAACCCCTCACACGGCGCAATCACCGGAAATATAAAACCCCCTCACACCGCGCAATCACCGGAAATATAAACCCCCTCACACCGCGCAGTCACCGGAAATATAAAACCCCTCACACCGCGCAATCACCGGAAATATAAACCCCCTCACACCGCGCAATCACCGGAAATATAAACCCCCTCACACCGCGCAATCACCGGAAATATAAAACCCCTCACACCGCGCAATCACCGGAAATATAAAACCCCTCACACCGCGCAATCACCGGAAATATAAACCCCTCACACTGCGCAATCACCGGAAATATAAAACCCCTCACACCGCGCAATCACCAGAAATATAAACTCCTCACACCGCGCAATCACCGAAAATATAAAACCCCTCACACCGCGCAATCACCGGAAATATAAAACCCTCACACCGCGTAATCACCGGAAATATAAACCCCCTCACTGCGCAATCACCGGAAATATAAACCCCTCACACCGCGCAATCACCGGAAATATAAAACACAGCGCAATCACCGGAAATATAAAACACAGCGCAATCACCGGAAATATAAAACACAGCGCAATCACCGGAAATATAAACCCCTCACACCGCGCAATCACCGGAAATATAAACCCCCCCCCCACACCGCGCAATCACCGGAAATATAAAACCCTCCCCACACCGCGCAATAACCGGAAATATAAACCCCTCTCATCGCGCAATCACCGGAAATATAAAACCCCTCACACCGAGCAATCACTGGAAATATAACCCCCCTCACACCGCGCAATCACCGGAAATATAAAACCCCTCACATTGCTCAATCACCGGAAATATAAAACCCCCCCCCCCCACACCGCGCAATCACCGGAAATATAAACCCCTCACACCGCGCAATCACCGGAAATATAAAACCCCTCACACCGCGCAATCACTGGAAATATAAAACACCCCACACCGCGCAATCACCGGAAATATAAAACCCCTCACACCGCGCAATCACCGGAAATATAAAACCCCTCACATCGCTCAATCACCGGAAATATAAACCCCCTCACACCGCGCAATCACCGGAAATATAAACTCCTCACACCGCGCAATCACCGGAAATATAAACCCCCCACACACCGCGCAATCACCGGAAATATAAACCCCCTCACACCGCGCAATCACCGGAAATATAAAACCCCTCACACCGCGTAATCACCGGAAATATAAAATCCCTCACACCGCGCAATCACCAGAAATATAAAACCCTTCACACCGCGCAATCACCGGAAATATAAACCCTTCACACCGCGCAATCACCGGAAATATAAACCCCCCCACACCGCACAATCACCGGAAATCTAAACCCCTCACACCGCGCAATCACTGGAAATATAAACCCCCCCCTCACACCGCGCAATCACCGGAAATATAAACCCCTCACACCGCGCAATCACTGGATATATAAACCCCTCACACCGGGCAATCACCGGAAATATAAACCCCCTCACACCGCACAATCACCGGAAATATAAACCCCTCACACCGCGCAATCACAGGAAATATAAAACCCCACACACCGCGCAATCACCGGAAATATAAACCCCTCACACCGCGCAATCACAGGAAATATAAAACCCCACACACCGCGCAATCACCGGAAATATAAACCCCCTCACACCGCGCAATCACCGGAAATATAAAACCCCTCACACCGCACAATCACCGGAAATATAAAACCCCTCACACCGCGCAATCACCGGAAATATAAAACCTGTCACACCGCGCAATCACCGGAAATATAAAACCTCAAACCGCGCAATCACCGGAAATATAAATTTGGCGACATAAAACCATTTTATTTTTTGAACAACTTCCTTATAAAAGATAAATCTATAAATTTGGTGTCGTCGTAATCGTATTTACCTGGAGAATAAAGGTAACAAGTCATTTTTACCGCATTCTGAACGCGGCAAAAATGAAACCCAAAAAACAACAGGATTCACTGGTTTTTACGGTATTCCACCCCACAATCTTTTTCTCTTTCCCAGTACGTTATAGGGGACCGTAAAGGGGTTTTCCACGATCGGACAACTGATAACCTATATCCATCAGGAGAGCAAAGAAGTTCTCGTGAGGATCGAAGATTACTTGTGGGGAGATATCAGGAGATTAGGGAGGAGATGTGTACATGTAACCACAGCATGAGCAGAGACACAGTAGTAGCATACATTTAACCACAGCATGAGCAGAGACACAGCAGCAGAGTACATGTAACCGCAGCATGATCAGAGACACAGCAGCAGTGTACATGTAACCACAGCATGAGCAGAGACACAGCAGCAGCATACATGTAACCGCAGCATGAGCAGAGACACAGCATCAGCGTACATGTAACCGCAGCGTGAGCAGAGACACAGTAGCAGTGTAGATGTAACCACAGCATGAGCAGAGACACAGAAGCAGTGTACATGTAACCGCAGCATGAGCAGAGACACAGCAGCAGAGTACATGTAACCACAGCATGAGAAGAGACACAGCAGCAGGGTACATGTAACCACAGCAAGAGCAGAGACACAGCAGCAGAGTACATGTAACCGCAGCATGAGCAGAGACACAGCAGCAGAGTACATGTAACCACAGCATGAGCAGAGACACAGCAGCAGCGTACATGTAACCATAGCATGAGCAGAGACACTGCAGCAGCGTACATGTAACCGCAGCATGAGTAGAGACACAGCAGCAACGTACATGTAATCGCAGCATGAGCAGAGACACAGCAGCAGTGTACATGTAACCACAGCATGAGCAGAGACACAGCAGTAGCATACATGTAACCACAGCATGAGCAGAGACACAGCAGCAGAGTACATGTAACCACAGCATGAGCAGAGACACAGCAGCAGCAGCGTACATGTAACCACAGCATGAGCAGAGACACAGCAGCAGTGTACATGTAACCGCAGCATGATCAGAGACACAGCAGCAGCGTACATGTAACCACAGCATAAGCAGAGACACAGCAGCAGCGTACATGTAACCATAGCATGAGCAGAGACACAGCAGCAGCGTACATGTAACCGCAGCATGATCAGAGACACAGCAGCAGTGTACATGTAACCGCAGCATGATCAGAGACACAGCAGCTGTTAGGGATCTGCCAGGTACTACGTCTAGGTATACTCCTGGGATTAATCAATCCACACCTGAGGCCAGACCTGTTAGACTGACACCGTCTCCCACCAACCAGGGTTGCAGGCTCAGGAGTGGGAGAGCCTATCGCGGCCTGGTCAGTCGGAGTTAGCTCCGCCCCCTGTCCTTTATTACCTGCCGTGTTCTCTTCCTCAGTGCTTGTAATTCTTCTGGATTCCTGGCCCCACTGCTGCTTGCTCCAGCCTGCTTCTGCCGTGCTTCTGCCTTGCTGCAGTTCCGCTTAACCTGCTTCACTTTGCCCCTGGCTTGCTTCCTTCTCCGTGCTCACGTTGGTATACTCCACTTCATCCTGGTCCTGACTATTCGTTCACCGCTCCGTTTCCTCGCGGCGTTCCTTGGGCTACTGCCCCTTCCCTTGCGTGTTCCCTGTTTGTTCTCCCGTGCACTTAGACAGCGTAGGGACCGCCGCCCAGTTGTACCCCGTCGCCTAGGGCGGGTCGTTGCAAGTAGGCAGGGACAGGGCGGTGTGTAGATTAGGGCTCACTTTCCCTTCACCTCCTTCCTGCCATTACAGCAGCAGTGTACATGTAACCACAGCATGAGCAGAGACACAGCAGCAGCGTACATGTAACCACAGCATGAGCAGAGACACAGCAGCAGCGTACATGTAACCGCAGCATGGGCAGAGACACAGCAGCAGTGTACATGTAACCGCAGCATGAGCAGAGACACAGCAGCAGTGTACATGTAACCGCAGCATGAGCAGAGACACAGCAGCAGCGTACATGTAACCGCAGCATGAGCAGAGACACAGCAGCAGCGTACATGTAACCACAGCATGAGCAGAGACACAGCAGCAGCATACATGTAACCACAACATGAGCAGAGACACAGGAGCAGCATACATGTAACCACAACATGCGCAGAGACACAGCAGCAGCGTACATGTAACCCCAGCATGAGCAGAGACACAGCAGCAGCGTACATGTAACCACAGCATGAGCAGAGACACAGCGGCAGAGTTCATGTAACCGCAGCATGAGCAGAGACACGGCAGCAGAGTACATGTAACCACAGCATGAGCAGAGACACAGCAGCAGCGTACATGTAACCACAGCATGAGCAGAGACACAGCAGCAGAGTACATGTAACCACAGCATGAGCAGAGACACAGCAGCAGCATACATGTAACCACAGCATGAGCAGAGACACAGCGGCAGAGTACATGTAACCGCAGCATGAGCAGAGACACAGCAGCAGCATGGGCAGAGATACAGCAGCAGCGTACATGTAACCACAGCATGAGCAGAGACACAGCAGCGTACATGTAACCACAGTATGAGCGGAGACACAGCAGCAGCGTACATGTAACCGCAGCATGAGCAGAGACACAGCAGCAGCGTACATGTAACCGCAGCATGAGCAGAGACACAGCAGCAGTGTACATGTAACCGCAGCATGAGCAGAGACACAGCAGCAGCATACATGTAACCGCAGCATGAGCAGAGACACAGCAGCAGCGTACATGTAACCACAGCATGAGCAGAGACACAGCAGCAGAGTACATGTAACCACAGCATGAGCAGAGACACAGCAGCAGCGTACATGTAACCACAGCATGAGCAGAGACACAGCAGCAGTGTACATGTAACCACAGCATGAGCAGAGACACAGCAGCAGAGTACATGTAACCACAGCATAAGCAGAGACACAGCAGCAGTGTACATGTAACCACAGCATGAGCAGAGACACAGCAGCAGCATACATGTAACCACTGCATGACCAGAGACACAGCAGCAGAATACATGTAACCGCAGCATGAGCAGAGACAGAGCAGCAGCGTACATGTAACCACAGCATGAGCAGAGACACAGCAGCGTACATGTAACCACAGCATGAGCAGAGACACAGCAGCAGGGTACATGTAACCGCAGCATGAGCAGAGACACAGCAGCAACGTACATGTAACCATAGCATGAGCAGAGACACTGCAGCAGCGTACATGTAACCGCAGCATGAGTAGAGACACAGCAGCAACGTACATATAATCGCAGCATGAGCAGAGACACAGCAGCAGAGTACATGTAACCGCAGCATGAGCAGAGACACAGCAGCAGAGTACATGTAACCGCAGCATGAGCAGAGACACAGCAGCAGCGTACATGTAACCACAGCATGAGCAGAGACACAGCAGCAGCGTACATGTAACCGCATCATGGTCAGAGACACAGCAGCACGGTACATGTAACCACAGCATGAGCAGAGACACAGCAGCAGCGTACATGTAACCGCAGCATGAGCAGAGACACAGCAGCAGGGTACATGTAACCACAGCATGAGCAGAGACACAGCATCAGCGTACATGTAACCGCAGCGTGAGCAGAGACACAGCAGCAGCGTACATGTATCCACAGCATGAGCAGAGACACCGCAGCAGTGTACATGTAACCGCAGCATGAGCAGAGACACAGCAGCAGCGTACATGTAACCGCAGCATGAGCAGAGACACAGCAGCAGCGTACATGTAACCGCAGCATGAGCAGAGACACAGCAGCAGAGTACATGTAAACACAGCATGAGCAGAGACACAGCAGCAGCGTACATGTAACCACAGCATAAGCAGAGACACAGCAGCAGACTACATGTAACCACAGCATGAGCAGAGACACAGCAGCAGCATACATGTAACCACTGCATGACCAGAGACATAGCAGCAGAATACATGTAACCGCAGCATGAGCAGAGACAGAGCAGCAGCGTACATGTAACCCCAGCATGAGCAGAGACATAGCAGCAGAGTACATGTAACCACAGCATGAGCAGAGACACAGCAGCAGCGTACATGTAACCACAGCATGAGCAGAGACACAGCAGCGTAGATGTAACCACAGCATGAGCAGAGACACATCAGCAGCGTACATGTAACCGCAGCATGAGCAGAGACACAGCAGCAGCGTACATGTAACCACAGCAAGAGCAGAGACACAGCAGCAGCGTACATGTAACCGCAGCAAGAGCAGAGACACAGCAGCAGGGTACATGTAACCGCAGCATGAGCAGAGACACAGCAGCAGAGTACATGTAACCGCAGCATGAGCAGAGACACAGCAGCAGAGTACATGTAATCACAGCATGAGCAGAGACACAGCAGCAGCATACATGTAACCACAGCATGAGCAGAGACACAGCAGCAGCGTACATGTAACCACAGCATGAGCAGAGACACAGCAGCAGCGTACATGTAACCACAGTATGAGCAGAGACACAGCAGCAGTGTACATGTAACCGCAGCATGAGCAGAGACACAGCAGCAGCGTACATGTAACCACAGCATGAGCAGACACAGCAGCAGCGTACATGTAACCGCAGCATGGGCAGAGACACAGGAGCAGCATACATGTAACCACAACATGCGCAGAGACACAGCAGCAGCGTACATGTAACCCCAGCATGAACAGAGACACAGCAGCAGAGTACATGTAACCACAGCATGAGCAGAGACACAGCAGCAGCATACATGTAACCACAACATGAGCAGAGACACAGGAGCAGCATACATGTAACCACAACATGCGCAGAGACACAGCAGCAGCGTACATGTAACCCCAGCATGAACAGAGACACAGCAGCAGAGTACATGTAACCACAGCATGAGCAGAGACACAGCAGCAGAGTACATGTAACCACAGCATGAGCAGAGACACAGCAGCAGCGTACATGTAACCACAGCATGAGCAGAGACACAGCAGCAGGGTACATGTAACCGCAGCATGAGCAGAGAGCTTCTTGATTGAGTGTGATGTTATATAAACACTTAGTGTAGCTGAGATGCTCTGCTCCCAGCCGACCACACACTCAGCCAGCAGGATACAGAGCAGCGCTAGAACAGCTGTCACACTCCCGCCTGTCAGTGGATAAGCATGATATTTACTGCTGTGTGATACGGGGATCGGAGCCAGCGGTCATGCTCTCACACCTAGGGGGGAGATCTAAGCTTTAGTGGTACAGTGCAAGGCTAGAAGCAGAGATTCCCTAACCTTTTCCTCAATTGTACTATCCCTAAACTGGTGCCGGGTTCGTCACGACGTACGTTTTCGCTGAAGTCAGTCAGCTTCTTGTAGTGTTCCCTTGCACAAAGTTTCCGATTATGCAGCATTTAAATCGGAACCCGGCCTTTTCTCCTATTCCCATTTTTATTTCTGTATTCACCTCTGCTAGATATTGGAAGTACCAGTGGCAGCTAAGGAGGTGAATAATATTCGACTTTATAACCACATAAAAATTCATTTAAAAAAACAACAGAAATATAAATGGGATTTGAAAATACATTTTTGGTGTTTGCCACAGAGGGACCGTTCGCCATATATCCCTTTGGCAGGCATAATGTGCCTTCTGGTGCCAGTTTTATATTATAAGAGATTGAACCATCCAAGTAACTTTTGACCTTTTTTCTTCTCCCCATTCTTTTTCCTATTATTTACTATTTACCTATGGTGGTGCACATCAGGGCAGAACAAAAGTTATTAAAAAAAGATCCAAAGAGAGGAAGCTTTAACCTGTCCATACACGTGTAGTTTTGAAGGATAAGATAATGATTGTGAGTAAGCCTAAATCGACATTAGCGTTTTACCTTACACATGAAAAAACATTATAGTTGTGTTACCATTCACAGAGCAGGTTTTACGTGAACTACCATTCCTATCCTGACTCAGCCGCGCAATGATCTCCCATCATCTCACACTAAGGCCTTATTCACACGACAGTGAAAAACTGCTGTGCGATGGCCATTCTTTTAACGGCCGTCACACCGCTGTTTTCAGAACAATGATGTTCTATGGGTGTATTCACACGGCCGTTTTTTTAATGGCCCGTGAATAATGGGCGTCAAAAAATAGGACAGGTCCTATTTTTGACCATTTTAACGGCCTGACGGCCCCACAGAAGACAACGGATCAGTTTTTAACAGCTGTCAATACATGTAACAACCGTTAAAAACAGATCTGTGACATGGGGATTGGCAAGGCTTTTGGAGCTCAAATTTATCAGGAATGGTTTGCTGAGGCCATGTCGCATTTGCAAAGCCCCTGAGGGGACAAAACAGTGGAAACTCCCCACAAGTGACCCTGTTTTGGAAACTATACCCCTTGAGGAAATTATCTAGGGGTATAGTGAGCATTTTGACCCCACAGGATTTTTGCAGAAATTATTGGAAGAAGGCCGGGAAAATGAAAATCTACATTTTTTCAAATAAAATGTAGGCTTACCTATATATTTTTTTTTATTCCCACAAGGACAAAAGGAGAAAAAGCTCTACAAAATTTGTAAAGCAATTTCTACCGAGTAAAACAGTACCCCACATGTGGTCATAAACGGCTGTTTGGACACACGTCAGGGCTGAGAAGGGAAAGAGCGCCATTTGGAGCTCAAATTTATCAGGAATGGTTTGCGGAGGCCATGTTGCTTTTGCAAAGCCCCTGAGGGGACAAAACAGTGGAAACCCCCCAAAATTCCCTTTTGGGAAACCATGCCGCTCAAGGAAATTATTTAGGGGTATAGTGAGCATTTAAATAAATGATCCAATTAAAAATCCATGGATGTGTGATAAACTTTGAAGCACTCCTTTATACACAGGCCAGGTTTTTCGGGGCAGGTGTCGCACTGATAAATGGTGTCTCGTCTTCTCCCCCTTTTGTAACAGACTTTGCACCTTTTTTTGGGTCCTTCCCTTTTTACCAGTGGAGGGGATTTCGTTGGGAAAGTGTTGTCCTGGTACAATACGTGGAACATCACTTCTAGAAGTACTGTGGCCCTCCCCTTCCTGGTTCCCAAATACAAGGGCCTTGATAACCACCTCGTCCCTGTCCGGCCTGCACATTGGTATAGCACGTAAGCGTTATACAAAGCCATCTGCACCATGTGCACGGCCAGCTTTTTATACCACACCTTTGTTTTCCGCATGGCACTGTATGGCTTTATTACTTGATCAGAGACATCAACCCCTCCCATGTACTTATTGTAGCCAAGGATGCAATCTGGCTTGGGGGTCATTGTAGTGCTACCTCGGACAGGTACAGGGGTGCTGCCGCTACCATGTATTGTGGTCAACATAAGGACATCCCTCTTGTCCTTATACTTGACCAGCAACAAGTTATCGCTGTGTAGTGCCCTGCTTTCTCCCTTTCTTATTGGTTGCCCAATCAGATTTTGATAGGCCTCTCTGGTGGAGAGGCATTTAAATAGTGGGAAGCTGGTGTAGAAGTTATCCACGTAAAGGTGATAACCCTGGTCCAGCAGTGGGTGCATCAAATCCCACACTTTTTTCCCACTAACTCCCAGGACAGGGGGGCATTCTGGGGGTTCTATCCTGGTGTCCTTCCCTTCATAAACCCGAAACCTGTAGGTGTACCCTGAGCTGCTCTCGCACAGCTTGTACATTTTAATTCCATACCTCGCCCTCTTGCTTGGCAGGCATTGGCGGAATTTTAGTCTCCCCTTAAAATGTACAAGAGACTCGTCTATTGCTATGTTCTTTTAGGTGGTGCACACTTCTTGAAATTTTGTGCAGAAATGATCAATGACTGGCCTGATTTTGAATAGGCGGTCGTATGTGGAGTCATCATGGGGTGGGCTCTGTGTGTTATCACTATAATGCAAAAATTTCCGATCATTTCAAAACATGCCCGTGTCATTGCCATGCGATTTAAATGGGGTGCTGTATAAAACGTCCGTACTCCAGTATTGCCTAATCTCTGGCTTTTTTACTAGGCCCATATGTAGGACAAGGCCCCAAAATTTCATCATCTCTGCTGCCTCTATGGGGGTCCACCTAGCAAATGATAAAGTGGGGTTTTGGGCTAAAAATTGCTTGGCGTATAAATTTGTCTGGGCCACCATTAAATTAACAAAATCCTCAGAGAAAAAGTCAATTTCTGTGAGGCCTGCAGTCTCTAACCGAATTCCTGAGCTCCCTGTGAAATCCGGAATGTGAGGCTCATAATTATCAGGGGGTGGGTTCCACATGGTATCACTCATTTGGGGGGTTGCCTGAGCTGATGTCCTGGGGTGCCTTTGTGGGGGTTCCTCATCACTGGATGAGGATGATGCGGAGGAGCTCAAGAGGAATGGGGCAATTTACTCTTCTCCCTCGCTGGCCGATTCAGTGTCAGAGGCCAGGATGGCGTATGCCTCCTCGGTTGAGTAGACCCTTTGGGATGATTGGGACATTTTTATTAGGGGGGTATGTAGTGCTTCAACACGTGTAATAATTTATTTTTATAGAGGTGGTTGTGTGTGTTGTGCTTTTACACGTGTAAATTAAATTTATTGAAAAAGAAAAATTCCTGACTACCTGACACTAACAAATGAATAACTGACGCTAACTATAACGCAGTAAATAGACTAAAACTGTCGCTACGCTATCAAAAATTTAGTGAACTAACTTCAGTTAAAAAAAAAATGAATGTCCGTCACAAACTGACGCTGACTATAAGCTGTAAATTGACTCTTAACAGTGTAGAAAAAATATATAGCTGCGTCAACAAATTACCACTGAGGCTGATTATAGACTCAGCACTCAGTAGCCGCAGGGCGCACACAAAAGATGGTGCAGTAAAAAAAAAGGACAAAAAAATAAAAAACCTTTGCCAAAAACTTAGCACAAATGCTGATCAGTCACAGCGGTCACTGATCAGTGCTCAGCGGTCGCAGGATGCACACACTAAAATGGTGTGTACAATGGGTAAAAAAAAAAAAACCTGCGTAAAAAAAAATGACCACAGATGCTGATCAGTGATGGTGGTCACTGATCGGCACTCAGTGGCCTCAGGGCGCACACTAGGAGACGGTGCAGAAAAACAGAAAAAAAAAGTCCTGTGCCAAAAATTGAGCGCACAGAGCGATCAGTGATGGTGGTCACTGATCCGCACTCGGCCGCAGGACGTAAAAAGGGGAAGGGGGGAAAGGGTACAGGGATAAGAAGTTTAGGAAAAAACCAAGTGCTGCTGCTAAAAAAAAAAATCAGCAGCACAGATGATGACGGTTCACTCGGATGAAGACGTCACAGCAGGATAGCAGCACAGAATGCCTCAGATTCAGTAAGTATGGCTTCACAGATGGTCACACCAGCTCTGCTCACCGGAATGAGGTGGGCAGGGCTGGTGGAGGGTGTTTCAAACACCCGCCATGGCTGCGATTGGTCGGTTGGTGCAGACCGACCAACCGTAGCGATCGGGGGGCTGGCATCACCGCCATTTTTTACATGGAACATGGTAGTGATTGGTGCTGTCCTAGACAGCACCAATCAGCACCATAACACTGTGCCCTGTCGCACAGTAATTGGTTAAAGCCGCAAACGGACGCAATTGGCCGGTCTGAATTGACCGGCTAATGGCGGCAATCGCGGTGAACAGCAGCCATCTTTACGTTAAAACGTTCTAATTTTTTTCTGTAACTGTTTTCCGGTTTGTCGTAAGTATACAACATTTTGCGGGAAGCACTGGCTTTCCATGTCGTATACTTACGACAAATGTCGGGAAGGGGTTAAAGACCCCAGCTCTACAGATGTAGCCGTCTTTACCTTGACATTTAACGCATTGAATAAACAGTGGCTAGATCCCTTATCTTGGCTTTTTCAATGGCTTTTGTTGTGGGATATCACGCTGCACCAAGTTATCAGAATCAAGTTACTTTCTGTTATATAAAATAGCTCCTTGTATCGGGCGCTTCCGTGTAGCTGGTGCGTTGTTCATTACAGACCCATTTGTTTTTTTTTTATTAAATTTTCCATATAAGTTTAACATACAGATATAAAATATCACCAGAAAAAAACCCAGAAAATAAACAAAATATGACAATGCTCATACCCTTAAACGGGTATATGTGATACATATTATTGCCTTCACTGATAAGTCAAAAACTTTTTAGATTGTAAATCCATTGCAGCTATGATGACAGGTTATACAGAAAAAACATATAAACATCTAACACAGCAACTATGGTAGCCTAATTAATACTTTTCTCATTTACCTACTCTCCTCTTACTATTTATGTCTGTGCACAATGTGTTCCTCTCTGGTCATTTGGCTCTGTAATCTTTAGTTTTCCTAATGCCCCTTTAATATCTTCGATGAGATACCATTTAGTTTGCTTGAAACCCTCCATCGTTTTTGCTATATCCGAGTCTGGCATTTGTACCAAGAATGGCTTCCATTTTTTTTTTACATTTCGCTGTTCCCTGTCCCTGTTCCTTATGTCTCAATGCCTCAGTTCTATCCGAGTGTAAATATTTATGTAGTTGCTGGATTAATTGTTCCAAAGTCGGGGTGTTAATTTCCAGCCAATTTTTCAGAATGCACCTTATGTGTTGCATTATTCCCTCTTCTTCAGTGTCCATTAACGCTAGTGAGTGAAATAATAGCAGCGCCGGATTCATTGGAATAGTTTTACCCCATAGCTTCCTAATATATGCCATTACTTCCGTCCAGTATCTCTGGGTAGCCGAACACAACCAGATACCATGGTATAAGTCTGTGTGCGGCTGAGCACACTTTGGGCAGGAATGTAACCTTTTGGGGTTTCCATCCGTGGGCGGTATATTAAAAGCATATATGGCTGCATGCAACAGTCTAAATTGCGTCTCCCTCCACACTTCATTAGTCACATGCTTTCTCACTTTTTGCCAACCCTCCAGTAGTTGTTCATTTATTTCTGGTGTTTTGAAAATACGTCTCCAATACGAAAAAAAAAAAAAAAATTCCAGCCGTACATAAATATCTTTCATTGCTCGGTATAATTCCGATAAGGATTTCCTATGTGAATCTTCTCCCACTAGTGCATCAAAGGGGTTATCTATTATTTCCTTTTCTAAATTCCTCACCAGCTTCGTACAAAAAGCTCTGACTTGCAGATATTGCAGAAAATGTGTTTGTTGAATCCCGTATTCACTCCCCAGTTCTGATAACGTCTTTAGTCTCGGTTCCGTCTCATGCAATACATGTTTTACTGTGACTATCCCTTTATTTTTCCATGCCTTAAATAGACTGCTAGACTTCCCCGCCGGGAACCGGGCATGGGACCACAGGGGCAAATACTTAGACAATTGAAAGGAAAGGCCCTGCTTTTTCCTCACCTCCTTCCAACACATTATTGTGTCGCGTAGTATAACTGAGGATTTGACATTTTGGGGTAAGTCTCCAAGCTTAGTATGTAGCAAAGCCCGGAGATCATAGTCTCCCGCCAGTGCCGACTCCAAGTCTCTATTCGAGTAGTGGTTAGTTTTATGTATCCAGTCCAGGACATGGCGGAAAAGGCTAGCTATGTTATAACCTCTCAAGTGTGGTATGTTCACTCCCCCTTGCCAATGATATCCCTGTAGCTTTAGCAATTACACTCTGGGGCGTTTATTCATCCATATAAATTTCGTTATAGCTGAGTTAAAGGTATTTACATCTCTATGCTTCAGCAAAAGAGGTAGTGTTTGCAGCGGATATAGTAATTTCGCAAAGGATATCATTTTGACCAAATGGCATCTACCAAACATGGACAGTGGTAAGGCCATCCACCTTTGTAGTTCTAGTTTTATTTTGCGGAAAATGGGCTCATAATTCAAGTGGTATAAGGTTCCCGTGGTCCTTCCTATTTGTATTCCCAAATACCTTACCTGCGATTTCGCAATTTTAATTCCCAACTGCTGGAGGTTTACGTCTGCTGTGTGGTTATGATGTGTTAAACCTAAAAGTTCGCTCTTGAGTGTGTTGATTTTCAGCCCCGCTTGTTTCCCATATTCCTGAATCACCTCAAATACTCCAGGCAAATGTCTAGAAGGGTGGGCGAGAAATAACAGAATATCATCTGTAAAAACCGTTGTTTTGACTTCTACTTCACCCACCCGAATCCCAGAATATATCTGTCCTCGCTCCAGGACCTGTATCAGAGGCTCAAAGCGAGATCAAACAATAGCGGCGATAAGGGACATCCCTGTCGTGTACCCTTCGACAATTTAAACGTTTTTGATCTAATGCCTGGGGTGCAGACTGCTGCTGTAGGGTTTTTGTACAGTGCTTTCAGGTAAACGCTAAATGCTCCTTGTATATTAAATTTGTCCAGGACCATGTCTAACCACCTCCACTCAACGTTATCAAATGCTTTTTCAGCATCTAGTAGCACTATCGCCGCCTGTTTGTGCGCCTCTATCTCGGTCCCTATTCCATCCATGACTCCCAATACCTTTCTGATGTTTGTGACTGCCGATCTGCCCTTTATAAACCCCACTTGTGAGGGTCCCACCAAGAGTGGCATTATCTGAGCCAGTCTGGTCGCCATGATTTTCGGGATCAGCTTGAGATCCTGATTAATTAAAGAAATGGGTCTATAGGAGCCCGGCAGTAACAAATCTTTTCCCTCCTTGGGCAACACTTTTATATAAGCCATATTTGCTGCTGCTGGAATGTCTCCTCCCGTCAACAATGAATTGAAGTATGCTAGCAGCATCGGTGCTATTTGATCTTGTAGTATTTTGTAGAATTCCGCCGGGTAACCATCTGGTCCCGGCGCCTTTCCATTTGACAATGTCTTAATCGTTTGCTGTAGCTCTTCATGTTTTATTGGAGTATTCAATTCCCTTAATTGATCCTGATTGAGCATGGGCATGGTGAGATTGGCTAAGAACCGATTACCCTGTATATCCCCCGGTTCCGCTGTGGAAACATATAGCTGCTGGTAGAATTCCTCCAGTACAGCATTTATTTTCTTAGGATCTTAATGAATTTGACCCTCATGACCCTTCAATTTAGTAATATGCGTCTGTGGTCGAAACCCTCTAGATAGCCCTGCTAGCATCTTTCCGGCTTTGTTGCCGAACCTGAAAAGTTTGGCTTTATAGAGTGACCTCCCAAATCTTTCCTTATTTTCCAACCATGTTTCAAAATGTCTCCTGGCTTCTATCCATTTGAGTTTTTTGCTTGTGACCGGGTTAGCTAGAAAAGTGGAGTATGCCGCTCTAAGTCTATCACTGCATTCCCTAAACTTATGCTGTGTTTGTTTTTTCCTAAACGCTACGTATGATATGAGCCTCCCTCTTAATACAGCCTTCGCCGTTTCCCAATAGAGTGCCTGGTCTGTGACGTGTTCTGCATTATCTATCGCATACTCCATCCACCATCTTTTTAACTTCTGTTGAAATTCTTCCTCCTCTGCCAGGTGGGTCGGGAATCTCCACTGCGTAAATTCTCCCCTAGGGTGTTTATCTATCAGCGCCAACCGTACTGGCGCATGGTCCGATATAATCATGTCAGTGATGTCTATTTGGTCTACATACTGCAGTAATTGTTGGCTCAGAAAGATGTAGTCTATTCTAGACCAGGATTTATGGTATGGCGAGTAATATGTGTATTCCCTATCATCTGGATGACTATATCTCCACCCATCCGTTACTTGTGTAGCTTGCGAAAATTCTGCTAAAATACCATCCGTGGCTAGTGCCGCCGCTTGTATATTTCTTTTCCTATCTTCAGTCGCGCACTGCACTGAGTTAAAATCCCCTCCCACTAACTTCATTGCACAAGTGTCTGCTAGTAATGTAGTTTGTAGGGTCTGAAAATAGGTGCGGTTATTTGTGTTAGGTGCATAGATATTATAGACACTGATCTCTCCCAGTTGCGTTTCTAGTAATAAACGCATCATGCGTCCCTCCGAATCTACCTCTTTCGAGCGCATAGTTGCGGCAAGGTTTTTATTTATTAAAATCAGTACTCCGTTTTTCTTTTGGACCGCTGGAGAGCCGTAAACCTGTCCCACCCAAAATTTTCGCATCCTGAAGAAATCTTTTTCTTCCAGGTGTGTTTCCTGGAGTAGGGCCAGATCAGCCCTCAATTTACCTAGATGCCTCAGGACCATCGATCTTTTGTGTGGGGACAAGAGCCCCTTAACATTCCATGTTACTACTTTCATATAGGACTCTTATGATATGTGGCTATGTTTGCACGTGACGTTTCTTCGTCCCCTAAGAGGAACCATTTTTCAATATTCCTTTCAATATGGCTACCATTCCACCAAAAACTCCAACTAAAAACAAACAGTTTAACTCCTTTTGCTGCCTTCTGAAAAACCCCCTTCCCCCTGCTTTTATTACTTTGGACTTCACTTTTTTCTGCCATGCGATCTTCTTCCACCTACTCTTAAACATGTCCAAAGCAGCCTATCTGTCTTTGTCGCATATTAAATTAACATTTACAACATATCTCCCGGTTTCACAGTTAGACACTTATACCTCCCACCTTGACATCTTGTTTTTGATTTTTCCTTCTTCCATTACTCCAGAGAGAGTTCCCACTAAACAAAATATATCTCGAACTAAACATCTGCAGTACTCACTATTCCCATAAACCGGACAGTCCACCAACATCTGGCTATGTGTCGAGACTATCCATGTCTCGGGGTCTGTGTCAATCTTTTCTCTTTTGGCGGTTGTCCTTTCTGATGCGATGTATCTTGCTGCGTGCCACTTCTTGCAGGATTGTTCTCTGTCGCAGTAGGCCCTGGACCTTTGAGCATGTCCTTGTACACTGCTTCCGCTTCCCGGTGATCTGTGTAGATTTGTGGTGTGCCATTTGGCGTTGTTACTTTTAAAATCGCCGGATACTGAAGTTGGAACTTCATGCCCCGATGGTGAAATGCTGTGCAGATTCTGCTAAATAATTTCCGTTTCTTCGAGACTTCCGCTGAGTAGTCTCCAACTAACATGACTGTGACCCCATTTAATTTTACTGGCCCTCTTCTGGTCTTGTACAGACGTAATAGCGCTTCCTTGTCGGAATAATCCAGATAGCGAACTATGACTTGTCGTGCCCTCTGTGTCTGACCTTGTGACTGTGTCAGCTTTTGTCTGTTGGGGCCCACTCTGTGCGCTCTTTCCACTTTGCATGGGCCTTCCATATTCAGCAGCTTTGGGAGATCATATTCACAAATACTTTTTAAGTGTCTAGCCGGTACTGACTCAGGTATTCCCACCACCCGGATGTTGTTTCGTCGTGATCTGTTCTCCAGATCATCTATTTTGGCCAGCATCTTTTCCTTTTCTGCTACCAGCTCCTGCAGTGTGCCATGCGTCTCTGCTGCCTCATCCTCCAACATCGAGATTCGCTGTTCCACCTTGTCTAGGCGCACACCATGTTGCACAAGATCAGCCTGTATCTCTTTCAGGGAGGCTGATATAGTACTGGCTAGGGTATCTTGTATGTCAGGCATAATGCGTTTGGCTACTTCCATGGCCAGTCTTTTGTAATCTTCATCAAGGTCGAGGGTTCCCCCCCCCCTTCCCCGTCCGACATTTCGTCTTCTTGTTCTGATGATAGGCGACTCACTGGCGACTCACTTATCTTTCCTGGTGACCGGCGGCATCGCGGTAAGCGTGCACTTCACAATGATTGCCTCTATCTCGGAGTCTACGTCTAATCAGGTCAGGTCAGTGTATGTCTAGTTTTCGGGGTCTTGTCTGTGTGTGGTCTCAACCGCCCAAGCCTGCAAGATGGCGCGTCCTCTCTCCCCTGCGCTGCCCCGGTATTTGGCGCCAAAATGTTTTAATCCGCGGTGTCCCGATAACTTTACTGATCTCAGTGTTTTGCCCTTCTGATTTCCGTGTCTCTCCTCTATTGGTACTGTTTGGGCTATGGGGCCCCCCTCTTTTGTACCTTTTAGCGTGTCCGTGCCGTCTCGCAGCAAAAGTACCTCGGGGGTTGCTGTGGCGTCAGTGATGATGTCGGGACTCCCTGTCTACACTCGGTGCAGTCTGCCGGTGAGACGTCTGTTGCTCCCCGGTCGATACAGTAAGTGTGCTGGCTGTGTTAGTCGATTTAAGTAGCGTAGGTCTGGAGAGCTCTTTTTCACCCTCCTCGCATGGCAGCGCCGGAACCGGAAGTCCAGACCCATTTGTTGAAGTAAAGATGTTTTATTGGACATTACGTTGGTAAAAAACAATAAACAAATAAAAAAGGAAGGGCTGCTACGCGTCTCAACGCCGGACCGGCGGCTTCGTCAGGCGGATAAAAACTTTTTTATCTACCTGACGAAGACGCCGGTCCGGCGTTGAAACGCGTAGCAGCACTTCCTTTTTTAGCTTTTTATGTGTTTATTGTTTTTTCCTACGTAATGTCCAATAAAACATCTTTACTTCAACAAATGGGTCTGTAATGAACAACGCACCAGCTACACGGAAGCACCCGATACAAGGAGCTATTTTTTATACCAGAAAGCAGGTTTAAAGACCACGTCGAGGAAACTCCAGCACAGGAGGCATCCACCGTGGGTCCGCTCCCGAGGCTAGCACAGTGTACCGGAAAGTTCACCAGACGAACAATAAAGTCAAGTTGTGCTGATGATCCTGCACAACCACACCAGGTGAGTCGATTACAACTCTACCATACAAAATATTTCATCAGTACATACAAAATCACCCCAGAGGAGCGCCATCTCTCTATTTTTTTATACCTTTTCCAAAGAATCAGGTTAAAGATGGCTACATCCGTATCTGTATCTGGCTTACGAGGTCCACAACCATGTTTTCTGATCCTTTTAGATGGACTGATGAGAGGAACAGATTTTGCTTGGCCCAGATGACATAAATAGTATTGTGGGACAGAATCTTGGCATGGTGATGTCTTAATTGTAGAAAGGCCAATTTTAGAGTATTCCAGAGTGCTCTCAATTTTTGGTAATTTGAAGATCTTAACCAGACGTCCTGAGGCCAAGTTCCCTGTAGAAATTTGTCCTGAAAATAAGACCCAAAGGTCGTTTCATATTTGCTCAGGAATCTAGAGATTATTTTAAAATTCTTCTGTAATGGCAGGAAGGAGGTGAAGGGAAAGTGAGCCCTAATCTACCCACCGCCCTGTCCCTGCCTACTTGCAACGACCCGCCCTAGGCGACGAGGTACAACTGGGCGGCGGTCCCTACGCTGTCTAAGTGCACAGGAAAACAAACAGGGAACACGCAAGGGAAGGGGCAGTAGCCACGGATCGCCACGAGGAAACGGAGCGGCGAATGAACAGTCAGGACCAGGACGAAGTGAGTACACCCGAGCGGGCACGGAGACAGAAGCAAGCCAGGGGCAAAGCAAAGCAGGTCAAGCAGAACTGCAGCAAGGCAGAAGCACGGCAGAAGCAGGCTGGAGCAAGCAGCAGTGGGGCCAGGAATCCAAAAGAATTACAAGCACTGAGGGAGAGAACAGGGCAGGTAATAAAGGACAGGGGGCGGAGCTAACTCCGACAGACCAGGCCGCGATAGGCTCTCCCACTCCTGAGCCTGCCACCCTGGTTGGTGGGAGATGGTGTCAGTCGAACAGGTCTGGCCTCAGGTGTGGATTGATTAATCCCAGGAGTATACCTAGATGAAGTACCTAGATGAAGTACCTGGCAGATCCCTAACAGTACTCCCCCTTACTAAGGGGACCCGGTTTAGTGGGGAAGAGAAGGTGGAACCTCCTGATCAATACCCCAGCGTGAACATCACGGGCAGGTACCCAAGTCCTCTCCTCCGGCCCGTATCCTCTCCAATGGACCAGGTACTGGAGGGAGCCCTGGACCATCCTACTGTCCATAATCTTGGCCACCTCGAATTCCACCCCCTCAGGGGTGAGAACGGGAACAGGAGGTATCCTCGAGGGGGACCAGGACGGGGAGCAGCGTTTAAGGAGGGAGGCATGGAAGACGTCATGTATGCGAAAGGATGGGGGGAGCTCCAGACGGAAGGATACAGGGTTGAGGACTTCAATGATCTTATAAGGTCCAATAAATCGGGGAGCAAACTTCCTGGACGGGACCTTAAGGCGCAAGTTCCTGGACGACAACCAGACCAAATCCCCGACGACAAACCGGGGGTTAGCAGAACGTCTACTATCCGCCTGAATCTTTTGTGCGCTCTGGGACGCCTCTAGGTTCTTCTGAACCTGGGCCCAGACAGTGCACAGTTCCCGATGAACATCCTCTACCTCAGGATTATTGGAACAACCAGGGGAGACGGAGGAGAACCTTGGGTTAAACCCGAAATTACAGAAAAACGGGGAGACCCCTGACGAGTTACTGACCCGGTTATTCAGGGAAAATTCAGCAAGGGGAAGGAATGAGACCCAATCGAATTGACAGTCAGAGATGAAACACCTTAAATATTGTTCCAGGGATTGGTTGGTCCTTTCCGTTTGGCCATTAGTTTCGGGATGGAAGGCGGAGGAGAAGGACAGATCAATCTCCAACTTTTTACAAAAAGCTCTCCAAAATAAGGAAACAAATTGTACCCCTCTGTCAGAAACGATATTGACTGGGGCCCCATGGAGACGCAGGATGTGTTTCACAAACAAAGAAGCTAACGTCTTGGCGTTAGGTAGCTTCTTAAGGGGCACAAAGTGGCACATCTTGCTGAAGCGGTCGACTACCACCCACACCACCGACTTGCCCTGAGATGGAGGCAAATCGGTGATAAAATCCATGGAGATATGGGTCCAAGGTCTCTGGGGAATGGGCAAGGAACGTAGTAGGCCCGCAGGTCGGGACCTAGGGGTTTTGGACCTAGCGCAAACCTCACAAGCGGCGACGTAAGCCCTAACGTCTTTAGGCAACCCAGGCCACCAATAGTTTCTGGTAATGAGGTGTTTGGTGCCCAAGATGCCAGGATGACCAGATAGAGCGGAGTCATGGTTTTCCCTGAGTACCCTCAGCCGGTATTGCAGGGGAACAGTTTGTCCCCAGGGACGTTCCCGGGGGCTGCACCCTGATCAGCCGCGATATCAGAAGCTAAATCAGAATCCGTGGCAGAGACGATTATACCAGGGGGTAAAATACAAGCAGGATCCTTCTCGGAAGCAGGATTGGCCATGAAACTACGTGACAGAGCATCAGCCTTAATATTCTTGGACCCAGCCCTATAGGTAACCAAGAAATTGAATCTGGTAAAGAATAGTGCCCACCGAGCTTGTCTAGGATTAAGCCTCCGGGCCGATTCTAGGAAAACCAGATTCTTGTGATCCGTAAGGACCGTTACCTGGTGTCTGGCCCCCTCCAGGAAGTGCCGCCACTCCTCAAAAGCCCATTTAATGGCTAGAAGTTCGCGGTTGCCAATATCATAGTTACTCTCCGTGGGCGAAAACTTCCTAGAGAAGTAAGCACAGGGGCGGAGATGGGTGAGGGAGCTGGTACCCTGGGACAAGACGGCCCCCACTCCCACCTCGGAAGCGTCAACCTCCACAATAAATGGCTCCTCTTGGTTGGGCTGAATCAGCACGGGGGCCGAGATAAAGCACTTCTTGAGAGTCTCAAAGGCCTGGACGGCCTCAGGGGGCCAATGGAGGACATCAGCACCCTTGCGGGTAAGGTCCGTAAGAGGCTTAGCGACGACCGAGAAGTTGGCAATAAATCTCCTGTAATAGTTGGCGAACCCTAAAAAACACTGTAACGCCTTAAGGGAGGCCGGTTGGACCCATTCCGCCACAGCCTGAACCTTGGCAGGGTCCATGCGGAATTCATGAGG
This sequence comes from Rhinoderma darwinii, assembly GCF_050947455.1. Classification (NCBI taxonomy): domain Eukaryota; kingdom Metazoa; phylum Chordata; class Amphibia; order Anura; family Rhinodermatidae; genus Rhinoderma; species Rhinoderma darwinii. Next base: position 643,966,507 of record NC_134687.1, on the reverse strand, counting down.
AGTGAGGATTTGCCCTAAAAATGGTATCTCCTGTACCCCAAAGACACATTTTTCAGTCTTAGCAAACAGATTATTCTCCCGAAGGACCTGGAGCACCTTCCTGACATGCTCCACGTGGGAGGACCAGTCCTTGGAAAACACCAGTATGTCATCAAGGTACACAACAAGAAAATTACCAGGTACTCTCTCAGGATTTCATTAATAAAATTCTGGAAGACAGCAGGGGCATTACACAACCCAAAGGGCATGACCAGGTATTCGAAATGACCCTCGGGTGTGTTGAACGCAGTTTTCCACTCATCCCCCTCTTTGATGCGGATAAGGTTATATGCCCCCCGTAGATCGAACTTAGAAAACCATTGGGCTCCCTGAACCTGATTAAAAAGATCCGGAATCAAAGGAAGTGGGTACTGGTTCCTTACGGTGACCTTATTCAGGTTACGATAATCAATGCACGGCCTAAGACCACCATCCTTCTTCCCCACGAAGAAGAAGCCAGCACCTACAGGAGAAGTCGAGGGGCGAATGAAACCCTTGGCCAGGCATTCTTGGATATACACCCTCATAGCTTCACGTTCAGGACATGAAAGATTAAATATCCTACCCTTAGGAAGCTTGGCACCAGGCACCAAATCGATAGCGCAATCGTAATCTCTATGGGGGGGCAACACCTCGGAGGCCTCCTTAGAAAACACATCGGCGAAGTCCTGAACAAACTCAGGAAGCGTGTTTACCTCCTCCCGGGGAGAAATAGAGTTAACAGAAAGACATGACATAAGACATTCATTACCCCATTTGGTGAGATCCCCAGTATTCCAATCAAACGTGGGATTATGCAACTGCAACCAGGGAAGGCCTAAAACCAGATCAGACGATAATCCCTGGATCACCAGTACAGAGCACTGCTCCACATGCATGGAGCCAACCAGGAGTTCAAAAACAGGAGTATGCTGAGTAAAATAACCATTAGCAAGGGGAGTAGAGTCGATTCTACTACAGGGATAGGATAAGGTAAATCAATACAAGGCATCTTTAGAGACATAGCAAATTCCACAGACATGATATTAGCAGATGAGCCAGAATCCATGAAAGCACTGCCCGTGGCAGACCGGCCAGCAAACGAGACCTGAAAGGGAAGCAAAATTTTATTGCGTTTCACATTAACGGGAAATACCTGTGCGCCCAAGTGACCTCCCCGATGATCACTTAGGCGCGGAAGTTTTCCGGCTTCTTATTCTTGCGCCTGGGACAGGTGTTCAGTAGATGCTTGTCGTCCCCACAGTAGAAGCAGAGACCATTCATTCTGCGAAACTCCCTACGTTGTCGAGGGGACATGGAGGCCCCGAGTTGCATAGGTACCTCCGAGTCCTCCGTGGAGGGGCGAGGAGACGGGACCTCGGGGGGGATCGCAGAAAAGTCAGAGGGGAGCACACTGAAGCGTTCTAGCTGACGTTCCCTGAGACGTCGGTCAAGTCGTACTGCTAGGGCCATAACCTGGTCAAGGGAGTCAGACGAGGGGTAGCTAACCAGCAGATCCTTCAGTGCGTCAGATAATCCTAACCTAAACTGGCACCTTAGGGCCGGATCGTTCCACCGAGAAGCTACGCACCACTTCCTAAAATCAGAACAGTATTCCTCAACCGGTCTCCTACCCTGACGTAAGGTCACCAGCTGACTCTCGGCTAAAGCAGTCCTGTCAGTCTCGTCTTAAATGAGTCCGAGGGCAGAGAAAAAACGATCAACAGAGGAAAGTTCAGGGGCGTCAGGAGCCAAGGAGAAGGCCCACTCTTGGGGCCCTTCCTGGAGTCGGGATATGATGATACCCATCCGCTGGTTCTCGGAACCTGAGGAGTGGGGCTTTAGGCGGAAATACAGTCTGCAACTCTCCTGGAAGGAGAGAAACGTCTTACGGTCCCCTGAGAACCGGTCAGGTAACTTGAGGTCGGGTTCTAGAGGTGACGTGAGGGGTACTACTAAAGCAGCGTCACCCTGATTGACCCTTTGGGCCAGGGCCTGGACCTGTAGGGAGAGGCCCTGCATCTGCTGGGTCAGGGTCTCAAGGGGGTCCATGATAGCGTCAGCGTAGGAGAAATGGTAGACTAGGTAAGGGCTTGTAATTATGTAATGGCAGGAAGGAGGTGAAGGGAAAGTGAGCCCTAATCTACCCACCGCCCTGTCCCTGCCTACTTGCAACGACCCGCCCTAGGCGACGAGGTACAACTGGGCGGCGGTCCCTACGCTGTCTAAGTGCACAGGAAAACAAACAGGGAACACGCAAGGGAAGGGGCAGTAGCCACGGAACGCCACGAGGAAACGGAGCGGCGAACGAAGTCAGGACCAGGACGAAGTGAGTACACCCGAGCGGGCACGGAGACAGAAGCAAGCCAGGGGCAAAGCAAAGCAGGTCAAGCAGAACTGCAGCAAGGCAGAAGCACGGCAGAAGCAGGCTGGAGCAAGCAGCAGTGGGGCCAGGAATCCAAAAGAATTACAAGCACTGAGGGAGAGAACAGGGCAGGTAATAAAGGACAGGGGGCGGAGCTAACTCCGACAGACCAGGCCGCGATAGGCTCTCCCACTCCTGAGCCTGCCACCCTGGTTGGTGGGAGATGGTGTCAGTCGAACAGGTCTGGCCTCAGGTGTGGATTGATTAATCCCAGGAGTATACCTAGATGAAGTACCTGGCAGATCCCTAACATCTTCTGTCTAAAGCCATGAACAAGAGGTGTAAAAAATTAAGAAAGCAAATAGATGAGGCAGAAAACCATAATGAAGCCATTATTATGCGGGACTTTAACTACCCTGATATAAACTGGGAGGCAGAAACCTTCAGGTCCCACAAATTAAAACAGGTTTTTGACAATAATTAAAGACAATTAAATTTCATAACTGATGCAGGAGCCAACAAGAGGGGGAGGGGCACTTCTAGACCTAATTTTAACCAATAGGCCAGACAGGATATCAAAAGTACAGGTTGGGGGTCACCTAGGTAATAGTGACCACAACAGTATACGTTTTCATGTATGCTTTAATAACATGTTTGGTAGAGTATCTACAATAACGCTAAACTTCAGAAAGGCCAATTTTCTTGGGCTAAGGGACGACCTTAAGGGCAAAAACTGGGGTAATGTCCTCAAAAATAAAAATACACAAAGTAAATGGGACATTTTTAAAAGCCTTTTAAATAGGGCCTGTGAAAAATATATAACCGAGGGCAGATTCACATGAACAAGTGCAAACTCGGACGTGAAAAACATCAGTTTTTCACGTTGGAGTCGATCCCGTGCAGGACGCGTTTTCACAGATCCCTCATAGACTTGAGTCTATTGAGGGATTAGTGAAAACGGATGAAAATAGGACATGTCCTATTTTTCACATGGCCCATCACAAAGTCTTTTAAAACAATGGCTGTGTGAACAGCCCTATTGATATACACGAGTCCATTTCCATGTGATGGCCGTTAAAAAAAACAGCGTGACGCGGACGAGCTATACGCTCGTCTGATTCAAGGCTTATGGGAATAAATAAGCTAGAAACAGGATGAAACCGATGTGGTTAAATAAAACAGTAAGGGGGAAATAAATGATTAAAAAAACAAAAAACATTAAAACTACTAAAGCAAGAAGATCGTTAAGAGGCATAAAACAATTCTTAAGAAAAAAAAATCGGTTGTGTAAAAGACAAAGGCAAAAAAGATTGAAATAGAGACTCGTCAAAAAAAGTGGAAATAACCCAAAAATATATTTCAAATATATAAATAATAAGAAACTAAAAGTGTTGCCCCTCTCAAAAATAATCTGGGATAATGGTGGAGGAGGAAGATGAAGAAAAGTCCAATCTATTAAATGTCTTCTTCTCTACTGTATTTACACATGAAAATCCAATGTCAGACGACATGATTAGGGATGAAGTAAATTTCACCTGCTTAATCCAGAAAGAAGTGCAGCACCGCCATAAAAACACTAAAATAGACAAATTACTGGGATGGTATACACCCCCCACATCCTGCAGGAATTAAGTACCGTGATAGACCATTATTTCTCATGTATATGGATTTTATCGTGATTGGGTTTGTTCCACAGAACTGCCGCTTAGCAAATGTGGGGTCAAAAAGTCGTGAGCCCGGAAACGATAGACCTTTAAGTTTAACCTCCATTGTGGGTAAAATATGTGAGGGTTTTCTAAGAGATGCTATTCTCTAGTATCTCAATGTAAATAAATTGTTAACGCAGCATCAGCTTGGGTTTATGAGGGATCAGTCCTGTCAAACCAATCTGATTAGCATCTATGAGTTAACTTCTAGACTCGACCGGGGTAAGGCTGTGGATGTGGTGTATCTAGACTTTTCAAAAGAGTTTGACACTGTGCTGTATAAAAGTTTGGTATATAAAATAAAAATGCTGGAACTGGGGGGAAATATGTGTAATTGGGTTAACAACTGGCTCAGTGATAGAAAACAGAGGGTGGCTATTAATGGTACATCCGCAGAGTGGGTCACAGTTACCAGTGGAGTTCCACAGGGGTCAGTATTGGACCCTTTTCTTTTTAATATGATTATTAATGACCTTGTAGACGGATTACGGAGTATAATTTCAGTATTTGCAGATGTTACTAAGCTCTGTAAAGGAGGATAATGTAATACTACAGAGGGATTTGGGGAAGCTGGAGATCTGGACATTGAAATAACAAATGAAGTTTAATGTTGATAAATGTAAGGTTATGCACTCTGGCCGAGGAAACAAATTTTACAATAATGCACTAAATGGTAAAACACTGTGTAAAACTGCTACTGGAAAAGATTTGGGGATATTAGTGGACAGTACATTTACCTTTAGCAACCAGTGCCAGGCAGCTGCTGCCAAGGCAAATAAAATCATGGGATGCATCAAACGAGGCCTAGACGCTCATGATAAGAACATCGTTTTGCCTCTATACAAATCACTAGTCATACCACTCGTGGAATATTGTGTACAATTTTAGGCACCTGTGTATAAGGATATGGTGGAACTAGAACGGGTGCAAAGGGCAACCAAGGTAATTAGGGGAATGGCGGATTGCAGTACCAAGAAAGGTCATCAAACCTGGGGCTATTAAGTTTAGTAAATAAGACATCTTAGAGGTGATCTAATTACAATGTACAGATATATAATTGGACAGTACAGAGATCTTTCTATATTTCAATGTTTTTCTTGAATTTTTCATAAACAACAGAAGGCAGTTAGATACAGGTTATAACAAATTCAGACTTAGAGGAATTACAAAGTTCAAGTTTTGCATAAGGAATTACATCTCAAATTCGACCTTTTTCTAAATATAAATTACATAATTTATAAGGTATAAAGTTAGGTAATTTTCCGGGTTACCTATTCACAAGGAAAAAGTTAAACAAACCTAAATAAACCTGAATAAGGGGGAAAGGGATATGGGAAGGGATGTTATTGTGGGGTTATACTTCCATAGATTTATTTTGTGGGGAGATAAAAGATAATTAAGGCAGTTGAACAGAACAACAACAGTGAACGATCTCGATCTTGATTTGTTGATGAACATCTTACCTGTCTCATAAAAGACCCATATGTTTCTTAGTCGATCATGGCTCGCAAGACCCCCTAACACCGTTTTGGCAGGTCTCGACACCATGCCCATCTCATTGACATGTTCTCTTATCAAAGATTTGTTTAAATTTCTATTGTCTATTTCGACCCTCCTCAAATCAATTGTGGTGTGTCTAGGAGCAGTAAAATTATAAGACTCAGACAATTGGTGGATCTCCCGACAAGAGCTTCTCCTGATATCATATAGTCTGTTCAAAACATTGTCTAATCAAATGTTGTGTCTCAACCTGCAATACATCAATAAAGCTCTCCCAGGTTTAAAAAAAAACGTTCCACCGGACTCCCTTTTTTTGTCAAGGCCTCCGTCCAATTCATTTTTAATCTGGAAAATAAACTATTTCCAAATACAATTAATGTCGGGTGTGTCCATGTGTGCAAGAGATAGTTTTCAGGCCTCCTGCTGAAGCCATAAATACTTACTTCCTGCTCCCCAAAGTGCATGAGATATTTTCCACATTAATGTGGCCAAATAGGGTTGAATGGGACATAGTTGACCAAATAAGTGGTAATGAAAGTGTACTTTTGTACAGAAGGACTGAATCCTTGGAAAACTCCAAAGAAAATGATATATATCCGCTGAATCTTCTTGGCACCTAAAACACTTATCAGTGGGAAATACAGTCATTTTGACGCCCCGAACTAGAGATATATATATGCCTTATGGTGGATCTGCAGCGTCATCTCAGTGTATCTACTTGAGGGAAGGTATCTGATGCTATTTTCAAGAGCAATGAGTAGGGTCTGTGTTGTGAGTTGTGGTATGTCCCTCAACCATCTGGTCAGAGCGACCTGAGATTCCTGATAATCCAAGGGACTATGTATAAATTTATAATATCTGGAGGTGTGGCCCCTGCCCACAGGGTGGCGAGCCAATACTGAACGAAAGTCTGGGTTCCATTCCAAGGGAGGGAGATGTGAAAGTATGTGCATGACATAACTACGTGCTTGTAGATAAACATCTTTCTAATGATATTTTTATATCTGGGCCTGTAACTAGGACAAGGGGGCATTCCTTACATCTACAGAAAAAAAGGTTTCACCATCATCACAGACGGCGATTCTTTACTGTTAGACCAGCGAGACTATGGAACTCTGATACAGGATGTTGTGGTGGTTGACTCTTTTGACAAGTTCTAGGAGGGCCTGGATGCCTTTCTAGAAAAATATAATATTACAAGTTATGAGTACTAGATTCTGGAGATGGGACGTTGATCCAGGGATTTATTCTGATTGCTATATTTGGAGTCAGGGAGGAATTTTCCCTCAAAATGAGGCACCTGGTACCAACCTTCCTCTGGCTCAACATGGCAGGATTATAGGTTAAAACTGATAAACCCATGTGATTTTTCCAACCTTATCAACTATGTAACGTACAGAACATCAAAATAGCTTCTTCCCTGTGTGACTTCTCAGATGAGCACTAAGTATGCCTTTAGTAGAAAAACATTTCCCACATTCTGAACATGAATACAGCTTCTCTCCTTTATGAATTCTCTCATGTGTAACAAGACGTGATTTATCTGTAAAACATTTCCCACATTCTGAACATGAATATGGCTTCTCTCCTGTGTGTATTCTCTCATGTATAACCAGATGTGATTTATGGGTAAAACATTTCCTACATTCTGAACATGAATACGGCTTCACTCCTGTATGACTTCTCTCATGTATAACAAGATTTGATTTATCTGTAAAACATTTCCCACATTCTGAACATAAATACGGCTTCTAACAAGTTGTGATTTATAGGTAAAACGTTTCCTACATTCTGAACATGAATACGGCTTCTCTCCTGTGTGACTTCTCTTATGTAGAACAAGATTTGATTTATCTGTAAAACATTTCCCACATTCTGAACATAAATACGGCTTCACTCCTGTGTGAATTCTCTCATGTATAACAAGACTTGATTTATTTGTAAAACATTTCCCACATTCTGAACATGAATACGGTTTTTCTCCTGTGTGAATTCTCTCATGTATAACTAGATTTGATTTATTTGTAAAACATTTCCCACATTCTGAACATGAATAAAGCTTCTCCCCTGTGTGGATTCTTCTATGCTTGGCAAGACCTAATTTATGTTTAAAACATTTCCCACATTCTGAACATAAATATGGCTTCTCTACTGTGTGAATTCTGTCGTGTCTAACAAGATGTGATTTGTATGAAAAGTGTTTCCCACATTCTGAACATGAATACGGCTTCTCTCGTGTGTGTATTCTCTCATGTCTAACAAGATGTGATTTGTATGAAAAGCGTTTCCCACATTCTGAACATGAATACGGCTTCTCCCCTGTGTGGATTCTTCTATTTGTAAAAAGACCTGAGATTTTTGTGACGTGTTTACCACATTGAAATCTTTCTCCCCCTTTCGGAGCTGTATTTGTCATAACAATCTGTGATTGGTCAGGAGAAGATTCCTCATGATTAGTGGAATTATATGATAGATCTCTACTGTGATGTTCTAGATGTACATTAAGGGTGATGAGGTTTTCTCCTGAAGACTGCTGCATGATATCTTCATCTTCTACTTTATGATTTATTGATACCATGAAGTTTCCCTCAGAGTTCTTAGTGAGATTTTCTGTTAGGATTAAAAATGTATTTTGTTCAAAACACAAAACTTGAAAGATGTAGAACATTCATTTTAGTCTGGAAACACACATGCCGTGTTTTGAGCCACAGCCAGAAGTCTATCAAGCAGTAAGAAGTTTAAGCCGAACTTTGAATCCACTCCAGGATTTAGCTTAAAAACCTGCCTCAAAAATTGTTTGTGATTCCAGCCTTAACCCCTTCCCTCTTTAGCCACTTTTGACCTTCCTGACAGAGCCTCATTTTTCAAATCTGACGTGTCACTTTATGTGGTAATAACGTCGGAATGCTTTCACCTATCCAAGCGATTCTGAGATTGTTTTCTCGTGACACATTGCACTTTAAGTTACTGGCAAAATTTGCTCGATATGTTTAATATTTAATTGTGTAAAACACCAAAATTTAGCGAAAAATTGCAAAAATTAGCATTTTTCTCAATTTAAATGTATCTGCTTGTAAGACAGGCTGTTATACCACACAAAATTGTTGCTAATTAACATCCCCCATATGTCTGCTTTAGATTGGCATCGTTTTTTGGACATCTTTTTATTTTTCTAGGACGTTACAAGGCTTAGAACTTTAGCAGCAATTTCTCACATTTTCAAGAAAATTTCAAAAGGCTATTTTTACAGGGGCCAGTTCAGTTGTGAAGTGGCTTTGAGGGCCTTATATATTAGAAACCCCCAAAAAGTCACCCAATTTTAAAAAGTTCACCCCTCAAAGTATTCAAAACAGCATTTAGAAAATGTCTTAACCCTTTACATATTTCACAGGAATTAGGCTGGGTTCACACACACTATTTACGGACGTAATTCGGGCATTTTAGCCCCGAATTACGTCCGAAAATGAGGCTCAAAAGCGTTGGCAAACATCTGCCCATTCATTTGAATGGGTCTTACGATGTTCGGTGCCGACGGTTATTTTTTTTACGCGCCGCTGTAAAAAAAGGACGGTCATGTCACTTCTTCAGACGTAAATGGAGACGTTTTCCATGGACTCCATGGAAAAACAGCTCCAATTACGTCCGTAATTGACGCAGCGAAAGACGCCTGCACATGCCATTTCTCCTGAAAACAGCCCCGTAATTTCAGCCGTAACGGAGGCTGCCGTGTGAACATAGCCTTAAAGCAAAGTAGAGGTGAAATTTACAAATTTCATATTTTTTTGCAGAAATAACATTTTGAATACAATTTTTTTTATAACACAGCTTTTACCAGAGAAATGCAACTCAATATTTGTTGCCCAGTTGCTACAGTTTTAGGAAATATCCCACATGTGGCTGTAGCGTGCTACTGGACTGAAGCACCGGCCTCAAAAGCAAAGGAGCACCTAGAGGATTTTGGGGCCTTATTTTTGTTAGAATATATTTTAGGCACCATGTCAGGTTTGAAAGGCTTTTGCGATGCCAAAACAGTGAAAATCCCCCAAAAGTGACCCCATTTGGTAAACTACAACCTCAAGGAAATTATCTAGGGGTATAGTGAGCATTTTGACCGCACAGGTTTTTTACAGAAATTATTGGAAGTAGGCCGTGAAAATTAAAATCTACATTTTTTCAAAGAAAATGTAGGTTTAGTGATTTTTTTTCTCATTTCCACAAGGACTAGAGGAGAAAAAGCATCGTCAAATTTATAAAGCAATTTCTCCAGAGTAAAACAATACCCCACATGTGGTAATAACCGGCTGTTTGAACACACGGCAGGGCTTAGAAGGGAAAGAGTACTATTTGGCTTTTGGAGATCACATTTAGCAGGAATGGTTTGCAGAGGCCATGTCACGTTTACAAAGCCCCTGAGGGGACAAAACAGTGGAAACCCCCACAAGTGACCCCATTTTGGAAACTACACCCATTGAGGAAATTATCTAGGGGTATAGTGAGTGTTTTGACCCCACAGGTTTTTTGCAGAAATTATTGGAAGTAGGCCCTGAAAATTACAATCTAAATTAATTCAAAGAAAAATGTAGATTTAGCTAATTTTTTCTCATTTCCACAAGGACTGAAGGAGAAAAAGCACCGTAAAATTTGTAAAGCAATTTCTCCAGAGTAAAACAATACCCCACATGTGGTAATAACCGGCTGTTTGAACACACGGCAGGGCTTAGAAGGGAAAGAGCACTATTTGGAGATCACATTTAGCAGGAATGGTTTGCGGAGGCCATGTCGCATTTGCAAAGCCCCTGAGGGGACAAAACAATGAAAACGCCCAAAAAGTGACTCCATTTAGGAAACTACACCTCTTGAGGAATTCATCTAGGGGTGTAGTAAGCATTTTGACCCCACAGATGTTTCATAGAATTTATTAGAATTGGGCAGTGAAAATAAAAACAATCCTTTTTCTTCAATAAGACGTAGCTTTAGTGCAAATTCTTTCATTTTCTCAACAAATAAAGGAAAAAAAGAACCCCATCATTTGTAAAGCAATTTCTCCCGAGTACAACAATACCCCATATGTGGTCATAAACTGCTATTTGGGCAAACGGCAAGGCTCAGAAGGGAAGGACCGCCATTTGGAGTGCAGATGTTGCTGGGTTGGTTTCTGGGTGCCTGTGGGCCCCAAACAGTGGAAACCCCCCAGAAGTGACCCAATTTTGGAAACTACACCCCTCAATGCATTTACCTAGTGGTGTAGTAAGCATTTCAACCCTGCAGGCGTTTTGTAGAAATTAGTGTGCACTCGATGTTGCAGAGTGAAAATTGGATTTTTTCCATAGATATGCCAATATGTGGTGCCCAGCTTGTGCCACCATAACAAGACAGCCCTCTAATTATAATGCAGTGTTTCCCGGTTTTAGAAACACCCTACATGTGACCCTAATCTTTTGCCTGGACATTCGACCAGGCTCAGGAGTGAAAGAGCACCATGCGAAATTGAGGCCTAATTTGGCGATTTACAAAGTATTGGTTCACAATTGCAGAGCCTCTGATGTGAAATAATAAAAAGAAACCCCTGAGAAGTGACCCCATTTGGAAACTGCACCCCTCAAGGAATTTGTTAGGGGGTGTAGTGAGCATTTCACCCCACAGGTCTTTTCCATAAATGAATGCGCTGCGGATGGTGCAAATAAAAAATTTATATTTTTCCCTAGATATACCATTCAGTGGCAAATATGTCATGCCGGGTATGACGATGCCATATATGTGGAAGAAAACTGCTGTTTGGGGACGCTGTAGGGTTCAGATGGGAGGGAACGCCATTTGGCTTTTGTAGAGCGGATTTTGCTTGTTAGTAGATTTGTTTGAGTATTGCTGGTGTTTCCGTTTATAATGTGGGGGTACATGTAAGCTGGGCAGAGTACATCAGGGGCATAGTCAGGTGGTATAATATTGGGGTAAAAAAAAAACACTAAAATGATCAATAGATGTGTGTTACGCTGTGAAGCAATCCTTTCTGCACAGGCCGTGTTGCACTGATATATGGCGTCCTTTATGCCCCTTTTGGTACACACTCCGCACCTTTGCAGTTTGGGGAATTTTGCTGGGAAAGTGTTGTCCTGGTATAATACGGGCACCGTCGCTTCCAGCGGATATGTTTGGGCCCTCCCTTTCCTGGTTCCCTAATTTTAGGTCCTTGATAAATTGCCTCTTCAAACAGAAGAAATGATCCCCTTGGGCACAACTGCATATTTTTTATTTTCTGAATTATTGGAGCCATAACTAATTTTATTTTTTCATAGACGTAGTGGTATGAGGGCTTTTTTTTGCGGGACGAGCTGTAGTTATTATTGGTACCATTTTGGGGTACATGCGACTTTTTGATCACCTTTTACCCTATTTTTTGGGAGGCCAGGTAAACAAAAAAACGCAATTCTGGCATAGTTTTTTTTTAGGTTTTTTCTATGCAGTGTTCACAAAGCGTTATAAATTACATGTTACCTTTATTCTGCGGGTCAGTACGATTCCGGCGATACCCAATTTATAGCACTTTTTTATGTTTTACAACTTTTTGCACAATAAAACTACTTTTGTAAAAAGAATGTATTTTTTGCTGTCGCCAAGTTGTAAGAACCATAACGTTTTAAATTTTTTGTCGATGGAGCTGTATGAGGGTTTGTTTTTTGCGAGACAAGCTATAGTTTTTATAGGTACCATTTTTGGAATACGTGCAACTTTTTGATCACTTTTTATTCCTATATTTATAGGGCAAAGTGAGCAAAAAACAGAAAATCTGGTATCGTTTTTTAAGTTGTTTTTTTTATGCTGTTCACCGTGTGCAATAAATAATATAATATTTTGATACCTCAGGTCCTTACGGTAGCGGCGATACCAAATATGTATGGTTTATTTATTTTTTTCAATAATAAAGGACTTAAGAGTAAAAGGGGGATTGTGTTTTATTTTATTACTTGAAACGTTTATTGTTTTCAAACTTTTCTTTTTTTCACTTTTTTTTTTTTACACTTTTTCTCAAGTCCCACTAGGGGACTTGAAGGTCCAGCTGTCAGATTTATTTTTTTCTAATGCATTGCACTACCTACATAGTGCAATGTATTTGATCTGTCAGTTATTCACTGACAGCAAGCCGATTAGGCTTCACCTCCTGGCGGGGCCTAATCGGCTTCCGTAATGGCAGAGCAGGAGGCCATTGTTTCTCCTGTTGCCATAGCAGCAGTCGCCAGTCCTGATTGCCTGTCAGGGCTGGCGATCTGCTAGTAACCGCTACGATCAAGCAATCGCTTTCGATTGCTGCATCGAAGGGGTTAATAGCAGGGATCTGAGCTAGCTCCAGTTCCTGCCGTTACAGGTGGATGTCAGCTATAACATACAGCTGACTTCCACCGCTGATGACGCCGGATCAGCTCCTGAGCCTGCACCATCTTGCCGGCGGCTACGGAAGCCAATCAGGCTCAGCCGCCGGGCGGATCTTGACCGGTTTCCGTGCTAGGCAGACCGGGAGGCCAGTATTAGGCCTCCGGTTGCCATTGCAGCCACCGGAAACCCGGCAATTTCATTGCTGGGGTTCCGATGAACTGCAAACACCTTAAGTGCAGCACTCGCGTTTGAGCGATGCACTTAAGGGTTTAATGGCGGGGATCGAAGCTAATTTCGGTACCCACCATTACAGCCGGATGTCAGCTGTAAGATACAGCTGAGATCCGGCGATGATGGCACCGGCTCAGCTTCTGAGCCAGTGCCAAACATTTGGCGTATGGGTACGGCAATTTGCGGGAAGTCAATGCTTTCCATGGCGTACCCATACGGCAAATGTCGGGAAGGGGTTAAAAAGCTTTGTATAAACAGTTTAAAATATAGTCATGACAAAAGTCCATTATTCTGGTTTACACCCAGGCCTCCACTTTTAATACATAAAGCTTAACTTGATAATATTTTTTTTTGTCTGACAATGAAGCCTGTCCTCTGCCAACACATTTGACCCTTCAATACGAATTAGACATACAACATCTTAACTTAAAGTTATTGATAATCTAATCTTTGCCGCAGTCTACATTTAACAAGATAATGTGCCATGAGACAAAGCACACATCTCAGGATGAATTCACGGAAATGACAATAAGGTCTGTATTTCCTAATGGCTGAACAGTAACTGGATCTCAATTTTATAGAACACCTTTGGGATGTAGTGGAATACACAGAGTGAAGTAATTAATCAGAATCTGTAATAAAGGTTTCTAGTACATTGTTGTATCATTCCACTAAGAATTCAGGCTGTGAACTCCAGTGGGAGAGGACGTGCTTCCCAAGCTCCGGTGGTGGCACTTTGTCCACCTCTGTCCTAGAGCCCGTCATCCACCTGGCAGCTGTTCTGTTGCACTCCTGTTGTCGGGAGGCAGTTTGGGACCTTCCTGGCCCGGATCGGACAAATTTTATTTTCGGGCCTAGTAGTGGGAGCGGATACCCGGCCTAAAATTTCTGACAGAAGCCGGCCGACGGCTACTTCTGGTCGGACCAGAACAGCGGAGGACCGCTGTTACATGGCCAAAGGCCCTGCATCAAGGTCTCAGTGCTGCCCTGATACCATAGTACTACATAGGGACAGGAAAGAGTGGACCCTCTGCGGAGTAGAAGCTTCTGGGGACACAGCAGCTTCCGGCCACTGACACTGTGGGTATTCTACGACCTCCATGCTGTCCCTCCCTACACCGCACAGATCTTCCCCTTTCCCCATGCATATAGTTCACTAACGTATATGTGGCTGTGAACTGATCTGAGGCGATTCTCCGTTCTTACACCATACTGCTACTAGGGGTACACCCATAATCGCTTCCTCCAAGCAACCCAAAATTACGGATAAGTTGGACAAGTCCACTGGTCCTGAATCTGACCCCCGCATACCGTGGTCTTCTAAAGGCCTCCGCCTCTCCTTCCACTACTGTCCACTCCCCTTCTGAACCGTCCATGTTAGACGTGCTGAAGGCTATCCCGGAATCTCGTACGGTTTTGACTGAGAATATTGATGCCCTTAAAACGGACTTTGGTCTTCTCAGAGCTGATGTGCATGCACTGCGTGAAAGAGCTACGGAGTCTGAGACGCGTATTTCTGACTTGGAAGATGCAGTGACTCCACTGAGATCATAGGTCGAGACTCTAGAAACGCAACAGTCTGCATGTCGGGCTAAAATTGATGATATGGAGAACCACTTGCTTAGATGTAACATCCGCTTCATTGGCCTGCCTGAAGGTGTGGAAAAACCTGACCCTGCTGCGTTTTTGGAACATTGGCTCAAGTCAACATTTGGGGATACTGCTTTTTCTTCTATGTTCTGTGTGGAACGTGCAAATTGGATCCTTACTAGAGCTCCTCCACCTAGGGCGCCACCGCATACTTTTATTGGCATGTTTCTGAATTTCAAAGACAGAGATAAATTACCGGAACTTGCAAGGAAACAAGGGCCTTTGAAACATACCAACCAAGATGTGTGAGTCTTTCCCGACTATTCGTTGGAGGTACAAAAACAGAGGCAGAAGTTTATGGAGGCCAAGCAATATTTGAGGGAGAAACAAATAGTTTATTCTATGCTATACCCCGCAAAATTCAGATTGGTGCACAATGGCTCCGCCATATCCCTCGACAAGCAAGAATACGTATTTGCCTGGTTAGAACGTAATGGACTTTAATGGACTCTGGTTTCCATACTCTTGTAATTTTGTATCTCCTCATGTGACAGGGGGAAACTGTTCTGCTACATGGAACATGTTCGTAACCCCTTAAAGACACAGCCTTGTTATGGCCTTAAGGCTCAGAGCCAATTTTTGAAATCAGACATATTTCACTTTATGTGGTAATAACATCGGAATGCTTAAACCTATCAAAGCGATTCTGAGATTGTTTTCTCATGACACATTGGGCTTTATGTTAGTGGTAAAATTTGGACAATATATTCAATGTTTATTGGTGAAAAATTGCAAAATTTTGAGAAAATGTATCTGCTTGTAAAACAGATGGTTATACCACCCAAAATAGTTACTAGTTCAAAATTTCCCATATGTCTACTTTAGATTGGCATAGTTTTTTGAACATTCTTTTATTTTTCTTGGACGTTACAAGGCTTAGAACAAACAGCAATTTCTCATATTTTTAAGAAAATTTCAAAAGCCTTTTTTTTAAAGGTACCTGTTCGGTTCCAAAGTGGCTTTGAGGGGCCTATGTATTAGAAACCCCCATAAAACACCCCATTTTGAAACCATACCCCTCAAAGTATTCAAAACAGCATTTAGAAAGTTTATTTAACCCTTTAGGCATTTCACAGGAATTAAAGCAAGTAGAGGTGAAATTTGCAAATTTAACTTTTCTTGCTGAATTTCAATTGTATTAAATTTTTTTCTGTAACACAGGTTTTACCAGAGAAAACCACTACTAAATATGTATTGTCCAGATTCTGCAGTTTTTATAAATATCCCACATGTGTCTCTAGTGCGCTCGTGGACTAAAACACAAGCCCCAGAAGCAAAGAACCACCTAGTGCATTTTAAGGCCTCTTTTTTATTAGAATATATTTTAGGCAGCATGCCAGGTTTGAAGAGGTGTTGAGGTGCCAAAACAGTAGGAATCCCCCAAAAGTGACCCCATTTTGGAAACTACACTCCTCAAGGAATTAATTTATGGTTGTTATTACCATTTTGACCCCACAGTTTTTACACGGCACGTATTTGAAATGACATTTTTTCCAATAAGATGTCATTTTTCATCAAAATTTTATTTTCACAGGTAACAAAATACCCAATTTTGTTGCCCAATTCCTCTTGAGTGCAGCAATACCCCATTTGTGGTGATAAACGGCCGTTTGGGCCCATGGGAGGGCTCAGAAAGAAAGGACCACCATTTGGCCTACTGGGGATTTTCTGGTGCGAAGTCATGTATGCAGAAGCCCCTGAGGTACCAGTACAGTTGAAACCCCCAAGAAGTGACCCCGTTTTAAAAACTACACCGTTAAGGCATTCATCTAGAGGTGTAGTGAGCATTGTGACCGGAGACATACACCCCATAAACTGTAATGTGGGTTCTCATGGGTATGGCAATACCCTCAATGTGGCTGTATCAGCTGCCTGGGCACGCAGCAGGGCTCAGAAGGAAAAGACGAGGGGGGGATAAGCTGTGCGGAGGGCATCAGGGTAAGTAAAACTGGGGTAGATTACAAATCAAGGGATGTATGATACATTTTCAGGACACGTGTCACATTGATATATTGTGTCCACCCGTATCCCCCTCTTATAGCAGACTTTGCACCTCTTTTGACTTTTTCCCTTCTTGCCAGTTTGGGGAACTTCTCCTGGAAAGTGTTGCCCTGGTACAATGCGTGTGGCCTCGCTTCCAGAAGTACTGGGTGCCCCCTTCTTGGTCCCTAAAAATTCATTTCTTGATGACCACCTCTTGAAATTCCAGGAAAGTTCCCATCTGGCCTGTACATCGATGTAGCACTTACACATTGTACAATGCCATCTGTATGATGTGCACGGCCAGCTTCTTATGCCACACCGCATTGCGCTGTAGGGCTTCAGAGCTTGATCTGACAAGTCCAACCCTCCCATGTACCTACTGTTGTCCAGGATGCAGTCTGGTTTGGGGGTCTCAGTACTGGTACCTCTTACAGGTACATGGGTACTGGTGTGGCCATGTATTGTTGTCAATACAAGGACATCTCTCTTGTCCTTTGTACTTGACACACAATATGTTGCTGCTAAATTGTGCCCTGCTCTCACCCCTTCTTGTTTGCGCAAGCAGAGTCTTAGGGAAGCCACTCTGGTTTCTTCTAGCAGTGCCTCATGCCGCAGGACTTCTGGAAGCGAGGCAATTGAAGAGTGGGACGCTGGTATAAAAATTATCCAGGTAGAGGTGGTAACCCTGGTCCAGCAGTGGGTGCACCAAATCCCACACAATTTTTGCATTAACTCCCAGTAAGGGGGGGGGGCATTCTGGGGGCTGAATACTGGTGTCCTTCCCTTTATACATCCTAAATTTGTAGGTATACCCTGATGCACTCTCGCACAGCTTATACATCTTCACGCCATACCTTGCCCTCTTACTCGGCAGGTACTGGCGGAATTGAAGCCTCCCTTTAAAATGTACCAAGGACTCATCAATAGAAATACAATTCTCGGGAGTGTATGCTTGGGCACTGAAACGGTCTAATAGGGGTCTCCGTTTATACAAACGGTCAAAACTGGGGTCATCTCGGGATGGGCACTGCTCATTATCAGTATAATGTAAGAAGCGAAGTATTGCCTAAACTATTTATTTTTTTGGGTTCCAGTTCAGTTCTGAAGTTGCTTTGAGGGGCCTATATATTAGAAACCCCTATGAAACACCCCATTTTAGAAACTAGACCCCTCAAAGTATTCACAACAGGATTTAGAAAGTTTATTAACCCTTTAGGTGTTTCACGGGAATTTAGAGCAAAGTAGAGGTGAAATTTACATTATTTTTTTTTGGCAGAAAATCCTTTTTATACCATTTTTTTTTTTATAACACAAAAGGTTTTACCAGAGAAACGCAACTCAATACTTATTGCCCAGATTCTGCCGTTTTGAGAAATATCCCACACGTGGCCCTAGTGCGGTAATGGACTGAAGCATCGGCCTCCGAAGCAAAGCACCACCTAGAGGATTTTGAGCCATGTCCGGTTTGAAGAGGTCTTCTGGTGCCAAAACAGTGGAAACCCCCCAAAAGTGACGCCATTTTGGAAACTAGACCCCTTGAGGAATTTCATTGTAGTTTTCATGGGGTGCATGCGGCTTTTTGATCAGTTCTTATTCTATTTTTAAGTGGCGTGGTAAATAAAAAACAGCAATTCTACTATTGTTTTTTTATTAAATTTTTTTTACAGCGTTCACCGTGCGCTATAAATGACATTCACTTTATTCTGCGGGGTGATACGATTACGGCGATACCAGATGTTTATAGTTTTTTTTATGTCTTATGGCGTTTGCACAATAAAATACTTTTTGTAAAAAATCATTTACTTTTTGTGTTACCTTATTCTAAGAGCCAGAACTTCTTTATTTTTCCATCAATAAAGCCGTGCGAGGACTTGTTTTTTGCGTAACGAACTGTAGTTTCGATCAGTACCATTTTTAGGTACTTGCGACTTTTTGATCTCTTTTTATTACATTTTTTAGGAGGTGAAGTGACCAAACAATTGTGATTTTGGTACGGTTTATTATTATTTTATGCCGTTCACCGCGCGGGTTAAATAATGAAATAATTTTGTAGTTCAGGCCGTTACTGACGCGGCGATACCAATTATGTCTAGTTTGTTTGTTTATATATTTGTATTAATAATAAAGGACTGATATGGGAAAAAGGGGGAGTTTTACTTTTAAAGAGGCTCGGTCACCACATTATAAGTGCCGTATCTCCTATATAAGTAGATCGGCGCTATAATTTAGATGACAGCAGTGCTTTTTATTTAAAAAAACGATCTATTTTCACCACTTTAGTAGCGTTTTTAGATTTATGCTAATGAGTTTCTTAATGCCCAAGTGGGAGTATTTTTACTTTAGACCAAGTGGGCGTTGTACAGAAGAGTGTATGACGCCGACCAATCAGCATCATGCACTTCTCTCCATTCATTTAGGCAGCGAATAGGGATCCTTTTAGATACTTATGTGCTGTCTTATACCAACACATTAACAGTACTGAAGTGTTTAGACAGTGAATAGACATTCCACGGGATGTCTATTCACAATCCCTGCACTTCGTTACTGTTTCTATGGTAGTTACAGCAGAGGAAGCATGAGCTCGTTGTAACCTGTCATTTACAGCGGGAATGAAACCGGTCTCAAGTTTGTGGGGATAGATTTAAATGTTTTTGCCTTTCATACTTGTCTGCTTGTATATATGTAATTTCTCTGAATATGTGGACTGGTGATTTGACCTATGGGAGTGCAGCTGATGGAGATTTCCATAGGGGACACAATTTCAATATTCAACCCCAGTGTGCTGCGGCTTTCCAGACATATATTGCCCTTATTATTACTCATGGAAAAGCTACACCATCTTAAAATTATCTCCTGGAACGTGAGAGGATTGAATGACAAATTCGAACGTGCTCTAGTGTTTAATTTCCTCTCTACATACAATCCGCAGGTCGTTCTTTTACAAGAGACCCATTTACTTCCATAGTTCCAAGCTGCGAGCTCTTACACGGCCTTGAGTCTGGCATGGTTATCACGCCTCCTACTCCAGTTACTCCTGTAGGGTCTCTTTGCTGGTTCACAAATCTCTGATGTTACGAATGTAAGGACAGATCCACGGGCGAGGTTCATTGTGTTATTCTGACAAATCCATTTTACAACCTTTATTATAGTGAATATCTATAATCCTCCTCCGGCCTCTAGAGATCCAACTACTCACTGATATAATGACGCTGGTAACGGAACTTGGACCTGCTCCCCTTCTGCTCCCGGGGGACTTTTACCTTTTGCTGTGTTCTGGCCCAAATAAACTGGGGGAAGTCCCAGGTTTTGGTTCCCCTTTAACAGATTGGGCTGCGATGTATCATCTACGGGAAATTTGGCGAGCTCGTTATCCTAACTCTGTAGCTTATTCATGCCACTCACCAGCCTATAGATCCTTCTCCCGAATCGACTTGGCATTTGTTAATGCTGCCTCCTTGGCATATGTAGTGGATGCGCAATTCCTCCCTCGAGGAATCTCCGACCACTCCCCCCCACCCATGGTTACTCTGGGGTTCCCTGAAATGTTAAAGCATAAGATCTGGAAACCCCTTTGGCTCTCCTGTGCGGAAATTGCGACTACATTGGAAAAAAAAAATTGTAGGGTTCTGAAGAATTAATCTGCGTTCGGAAGATAGCAATCTGGTATGGGATGCCTTCATCTGGTATGGGATGGATATATCAGTGGGGTAGTCATACGGGTAATATCCTTGTATAGGAAGGGGCTATCTCAGCAGCGTACAGTTTTGGAAGCCGAGTTGGCTGTGGCAGAGGAAGAGTATCTTATAACTGGGGAGTCTTCAGCCTTTACTTCCTTCTCCGCTTAACATCGAGAATAAAAGTATTTTTTAACTGAATTTACTAAGAAAAAAACGTTATATTCTCGGCAGAGAGTTTTTGAGCATGGAGACAAGAATGGTCTTTTGCTGGCCTACCTGGCTAGGGAGGACACTACCCCAAACCCTATTTTGGAAATAACCTTCTGTACTGGGATGTATATTAGTGACCCCGTTGGCAATCATTGGAATCTTTGCTAAATTTTACTCTGACTTATACTCTTCTAATGTTTCCACCACCCCTTCTGATCTAGAGATATACTTTGATAATATTGGGTTCCCTACCCTAGATAGAGAGGACGTCGGTATTCTTGAAGCTGATTTGATTATAGAGGTAATTACGAAGGCTATTGGATCCTTTCCGAACCGGAAAACCCTGGGACTGGATGGCCTGCCCATAGATTGGTATAAACTACATGTTGAATTAATTGCCCCTCATTTGCTTAACCTTTTCCAATCCTTTGATGGGGGCGATACCCTCCCTCTATGAGAGAGGCTCTTGTAGAACTGATCCCCGAGCCCCGTAAATAGCCGAAAGAGTGTGGCTCCTACCGGCCTATCTCACTCCTTAATTGTGACATTAAAATATTGGCCAAAATTTTAGCAATGCGTCTATAAAAAATAATTTCTCTTATTATCCATCCGTACCAGTCTGATTTTATGCCGGGGAAGGCCACTGATATTAACCTTCGAAGGCTCTTTGCCAACATATCCTCTGCTTTGGGCTCGGGAGGATCCAGAATTATTGCGCCTCTAGAACTTGAAAAGGCGTTTGACTCGGTAGAATGGTCTTATCTGTGGTCTGTACTTGGTAAGTTTGGGTTTGGACCCAGATTCGGACTCGGATAGATATAGCTATTATACTACCAACCTATAGCCAGTATTAAGACCAATGGTCACATCTCCCCCTCATTCACACAAGCCCAAGGGACTAGACAGGGTTTCCCACTCTCACCTTCCCTCTTTGCATTAGCCTTTGAGCCTCATGCGTTAACTATAAGGGCCTCTCCTGACATAAAGGGCTTTGGGATGGGTGGGAGTGAGGAGCGTGTCTCTCTCTATGCGGACGATACGCTTCTATTCTGTAATGAACCGGGTCTATCTCTGCGGGAAATGTTATCTTTGTTTGAATTATTTGCATCCTTCTCTGGACTTTGTGAATTGGAAAGTCGTTGGTGATGGCGATAGATGAAGCAGCTGGGAGGGTTCCACTTCCTTCCCCACTACAGTGGATAAAATTACCGTATTTTTCGGACTATAAGACGCACCCAGGTTTTAGACCATAGAAAATAGGAAAAAAATTATTTGTTAAAAAATAATTTATTCTGTTTCACAACATTCTTTTTTTTTTCTTGTTACACATTTTATTAGTTCCCACAGGATAGAGGCTACATGTGGGATCGCTGGGGATTCGACCACTTGGGACCCCCAGCGATATGGAGAACAGGGGACTGAAAGTCACCCAAAGTGCTACATGAGAAGCCTGAACTTCCGGGTTTTGTGTCCGGCTTATTTGTTCTGCAGCTCCATAGAGATCAATACATAGACGCTCGCGCATGCGCAGAAGAATCCCATTCGTCTCTACAAAGCTGCCGGACACAGAACGCGGAAGTCAAAGCTTCTCATGTAGCGCTCTTGGTGAGTTTCGGTCCCCGTTCTCCTTATCGCTGGGGGTCGGAACCCCAGCGATCACACATGTAGGGGATACATGTGTTTTATGGCACAACCCCTTTAAACCTCCAGGAACAGCGAAATTACTGTTCCTGGTCGTTAGAGCAGAATGTCAGCTGCGGACACCTGCAGTGTATGGAGCGGGCTCAGCGCGTGAGCCCGCTCCATACATCACCCCCCCCCCCCCACTCCATGATGTGCCGGGAACGTCATGGGTCAGGAAGGGTTTAAGTAATGAAGCGGTAAGGGGGCCCGGCGATGCCGGGTCCCTTGACTGCTATGAGACTTATTCTTGCTAAAAACTGCGTCTTATAGTCCGAAAAATACGGTACTTATCAAGGTGTAGTAATTAGGGCCAATATTTGTAGCTTTATACCAGATAATATCACTCCTTTGGTACAGTCTCTTAAGATGGACCTTGATAGATGGAAACACCTCCCTCTCACAGCTACGGGTAGAATTAATCTATTTAAAATGAAGTCCCTGCCCAGGTTTTTGTATATTTTTCATAACTCACCAGTGTGGCTACCACCATCACTGTATACCAATATTGATAAAGATCTTAGATCTTTTAATTGGTATGGGGCACTCCTAGAATTGCTCCAGGCACACTACAACCCCCCCCCCCCACTGAGCAGGGGGGAGGGGGTTGGCTCTCCGGAATTTATATCTTTACTTCCTTACCAGCCAATTGGTGTACGTTTGGTGGTGGTTTACTCACAGGCATTTTAACCCCTCTACTGAGCTGGAGGCTTCTTGGTTTCTATAAAGCCCTAGTGAATTCTATTTATCCCTCCGGGATACTCTCTTACAGTCCCAATGCAGACTACCCTAAAGGTTTAGCACAGATCAATGCTGCTATTTAAGTCAGAGGGGGGAGTCCTGGGCCCCTAGGACTCCACTATGGTATAACCCGCTTTTACCGCAGCTAAGAAGACTCCCTGACGGTAGCGAGTGGGCAGCCCTAGGGTTATTGACCTTCGAAGATGTGGTGGTGGTGGACAAGATTGCCACTTTCACTCAGCTTAGATTCAAACACCAGATTTCGACTCAGGTTCCGCTATTTTCAGCTTAGACACACTCTTCAGTCGCAATTTGAAGGATATAATGTCAGACTATGTACATCCACGATGGATGACTGGGCGACACAGGAGACGTTGGCTATACCATTGTCCACACTATCGGCTGTTGCTTTAAGAGGCTCTGTCACCACATTATAAGTGCCCTATCTCCTAGAAAAAATAGGAGGGTTCCTCCAGCTCACATTTAGCAGATATGCAGAGTCACTCACGCACGGATCCCCGTCTCGGCACACGTATAGGTATGGGAAAGGACAAAAAATTGGATCCAGCGAAGAGTCTGTGTGATTCTGTTAAAATAAAGGAATCTTCTTCCAAGTTTTATTGAAGCAAAAGATAAAACAAGTGCGGTGAATAAGAATGGCCATGACTAAGGACGCAGCCAGCGTCAGAAACGCGTAGGCACCGCTCCAATAGCTGTTCTATCCCTGCATTGCATGTTTGAGAAATTCATTCTTATTCACCGCACTTGTTTTATCTTTTGCTTCAATAAAACTTGGAAGAAGATTCCTTTATTTTAACAGAATTACACAGACTCTTCGCTGGATCCAATTTTTTGTCCTTTCCCCTGCCCTATCTCCTACATAAGGAGATAGGCGCTGTAATGTAGGTGACAGTAATGCTTTTTATTTAGAAAAACGATCTATTTTAAACCACTTTATTAGCAATTTTTAGCTTTATGCTAATGAGTTTCTTAATGACCAAGTGGGCGTATTTTTACTTTCGACCAAGTGGGCGTTGTACAGAGGAGTGTATGACGCTGACCTATCAGCATCATGCACTCCTCTCCATTCATTTACACTGCACTAGCGATATAGTTATATCACTATGTGCAGCTACATACACAGACATTAACGTTAATCCAGTGTCCTGATAATGAATACACATGACCATCCAGCCTGGACGTCATGTGTATTCAGAATCATGACACTTCTGAATCTTTTCTTTGAGATTTCCAGCAAGGCAAACGAAATCTCGTTTACCTCGTAATCTCGCGAGATTACGCGTGGCTTGCTGGAATCTCACAGAAAAGATTCAGAAGTGTCAGGATTCTGAATACACATGACGTCCAGGCTGGATTAGCATAAACCAAAATCGCTAATAAAGTGGTTTAAAATAGATCGTTTTTCTAAATAAAAAGCACTGCTGTCATCTACATTATAACGCCGACCTCCTTATATAGGACATAGGGCACTTATAATGTGGTGACAGAGCCTCTTTAATGTATCTTCCAATAAACTTGACAAAGCCTTGGACCGATGGTCTCAGACTCTTTCCTCTGTATCTGTGGATGATCATACTGAAATACTATCTTCTCTAAATGGTCCATTTAATATAAGATCTCTCAAGACACTACTATTACTAAAAAAAAACACAACAAACTCCTGCACTGGAAACATCCTGAAGTTCCTACGGTATCCGCATGGATTGCGTTGTTTAACTCTGCCCTCCCATGTTTTAAACTCACATATGAAACTCATGGATGTCCTGACAAATTTCTGAAAATATGGAACTCTTTCGGTGGCCAACCTTCATACTAGCTCTTAACCTGATATTGTCCAGGATATCTGGATGTGAACTCTGCTGCTGTCTGTGTGTCCCGACACTTAGGTAACGTTTGTGTGGGACTTAATGACAGCAGAGTGATCTCAATGTGCTGTATGAGTAAGTGACACACAAACGTTACCGAAGTGTCGGGATTGTGAATACACATCGCGTCCTGGCAGGAGGTGATGGCTATTCACTCTCAAGACACTTCAGTATAGTTAATGTGTGAGTAAGTGACAGCACAGCATGATCTCGCAAGATCACTATGTGCGAAGTACATAAATGGAGAGAAGTGTATGACGCCGATTGGTCAGCGTCATACGCTTATCTTTACAACGCCCACTTGGTCAAAAGCTAAAAAAAAGCCCCGTTGGCCATTAAGAAAGTCATTAGCATAAATCTAAAATAGGTCATAACTTGGTCAAAATTTACAATTTTTCTAAATAAAAACGACTGCACTTATAATCTGGTGACAGAGCCTCTTTAATATGCTTCACTATATTGGTCTTAACCCCTTCAAGACACAGCCTGTTTTGGCCTTCAGGACACAGCCAATTTTTTCAAATCTGACATGTTTCACTTTATGTGGTAATAACTTCGGAATGCTTTTACCTATCCAAGCGATTCTGAGATTGTTTTCTCGTGACACATTGGACTTAATGTATCGAGCAAATTTTGCCAGTAACATAAAGTATTTAATTGTGAAAAACACCAAAATGTAGCGAAAAATTGCAAAAATTAGCACTTTTCTAAATTTATATGTATCTGCTTGTAAGACAGATAGTAATACCAAACAAAATTGTTGCTAATTAACATCACCCATATGTCTACTTTAGATTGGCATCGTTTTTTGAACATCCTTTTATTTTTCTATGACATCACAAGGCTTAGAACTTTAGCAGCAATTTCTCACATTTTCAAGAAAATTTCAAAAGGCTATTTTTACAGGGACCAGTTCAGTTGTGAAGTGGATTTTAGGGCCTTATATATTAGAGACCCTCGATAACTCGCCCCATTTTAAAAACTTCACCCCTCAAAGTATTCAAAACAGCATTTAGAAAGTTTCTTAACCCTTTAGATGTTTCACAGGAATTAAGGCAAAGTAGATGTGAAATGTTCAAATTTCTTTTTTTTTTTTGCAGAAATTCATTTTTCATCTATTTTTTTTGTAACACAGAAAGTTTTACCAGAGAAACGCAACTCAATATCTATTGCCCAGATTCTGCCGTTTTTAGAAATACCCCACATGTGGCCCTAGTGCACTTATTGACTGAAGCACCGGCCTCAGAAACAAAGGAACACCTAGAGGATTTTGGGGCCTCCTTTTTATTAGAAAATATTTTAGGCTCCATGTCGGGTTTGAAAGGCTCTTGCGGCACCAAAACAGCGGAAATCCCCCAAAAGTGACCCCATTTTGGAAACTATACCCCTTGAGGAAATTATCTAGGGGTATAGTGAGCATTTTGACGCCGCAGGTTTTTTCAGAAATTATTGGAAGTAGGCCGTGAAAATGAAAATCTACATTCTTTCAAAGAAAATGTAGGTTTAGCTTATTTTTTCTAATTTCCACAAGGACTAAAAGGAGAAAATGCACCACTACTTTAAAGAAATTTCTCCCGAGTAAAACAATACCCCACATGTGGTCATAAACGGCTGTTTGGACACACGGCAGAGCTTAGAAGGGAAAGAGCGCCATTTGGCTTTTGGAGCTCAAATTTAGCAGGAATGGTTTGCGGAGAACACGTCGCATTTGCAATGCCCCTAAGGGACCCAAACAGTGAAAACACCAAAAAAGTGACTCCATTTAGGAAACTACACCCCTTGAAGAATCCATCTAGGGGTGTAGTGAGCATTTTGAACCCACAGGGGTTTTATAGATTTTATTAGAATTGGGCAGTGAAGATAAAAAAAAATCCTTTTTTTCCAATAAGACGTAGCTTTAGCTCAACATTTTTCATTTTCTCAACAAAGGAATAAAAGAACCCCAACATTTGTAAAGCAACTTCTCTGGAGTACGGCAATACCCCATTTGTGGTCATAAACTGCTGTTTGGGCATACGGCAAGGATCAGAAGAGAAGGAGTGCCGTTTGGCTTTTGGAGCACAGATTTTGCTGGATTGGTTTCTTGACACCATGTCACTTTTGCAAAGCTCCTAAGGTACCAGTACAGTGGAAACTCCCCAAAACTAACTCGATTCACGAAACTACACCCCTTGAGGAATTCATCTAGGGGTGTAGTGAGCATTTTGACCCCACAGGTGTTTCATAGATTTTATTAGAATTGGGCAGTGAAAATAAAAAAAATCATTTTTCTTCAGTAAGACGTAGTTTTAGCTGAAAATGTTTCATATTCTCAACAAATAAATGAAAAAAAGCACCCCAACACTTGTAAAGCAACGTATCCTGTGTACGGCAATATCACATATGTGGTAATAAACTGCTGTTTAGGCACAGAGTAGGGCTCAGAAGGGAAGGAGCGCCATTTGGCTTTTGGAGTACAGATTTTGCTGGATTGGTTTCTGGTCGCTATGTCGCATTTGCAAAGTCCCTGTGGGACCAAAACAGTGGATCCCCCCCAGAAGTGACCCCATTTTGGAAACTACACCCCTCAAGGTATTCACCTAGAGGTGTAGTGAGCATATTAACCCCACAGGTGATTGGCAGAAATTGGTGTGCACGCGATGTTGCAGAGTGAAAATGGTTTTTCAATAGATATGCCAATATGTGGCACCCAGCTTGTGCCACTGGAGACACACACCCCAAAAATTGTTAAAAGGGTTCTCCCGGGTATGGCGATGCCATATATGTGGAAGTAAACTGCTGTTTGGGCACACTGTAGGGTTCAGAAGGGAGGTAGCGCCATTTGGCTTTTGGAGCGTGGATTTTGCTTGTAGTAGTTTTGTTTGGTGTCTTACTGGTGTTTCCATTTATAATGTGGGGGCACATGTAAGCCGGGCAGAGTATATAAGGGGCATAGTCAGGTGGTATAGTGGGGTAAAAAAAACCAATAAAATAATCCATAGATGTGTGTTATGCTGTGACACAATCCTTTCTGCACAGCCCGGTGTCTCACTAATAAATGGTCTTTACTTATTCCCCTTTTGGTCCACACTCGGCACCTTTGCAGTTTGGGGGATTTTGCAGGAAAGTGTTGTCCTGGTATAATACGGGCGCCCTTCCAGCAGATATGTTTGAGCCCTACCCTTCCTGGTTCCCTAATTTTAGGGTCTTGATAAATCGCCTCTTGAAACAGAAGAAACGTTCCCCTCGGGCCGGCACAACTGCATATTTTTTATTTCCTGGCTTATTGATGCCTTGACTAATTAATTTTTTTTATAGACGTAGTGGTATGAGGGCTGTTTTTTTTTTGTGTGACGAGCTGTAGTTTTTATTGGTACCATTTTGGGGTACATGCGACTTTTTGATCACTTGTTATCCTTTTTTTTTTTGGGAGGCAAGGTTACCAAAAAACAGCAATTCTGGCATATTTTTTTAGTTCTTTTTATACAGTGTTCAACACGCGTTATAAATTACATGTTACCTTCATTCTGCAGGTCAGTCCGATTCCGGCGATACCGAATTTATAGCACTTTTTATGTTTTACAACTTTTTGCACAATAAAATAACTTTTGTAAAGAGAATGGATTTTTTCTGTCGCCAAGTTGTGAGAGCCATAACTGTTTTCAATTTTTTGTCGACGGAGCTGTATGAGGGCTTGTTTTTAGCGAGACGAGTTATAGTTTTCATAGGTACCATTTTTAGGTACGTGCAACTTTTTCATCACTTTTTATTTCAATTTTTGGAAGACAAAGTGACCAAAAAATAGCAATTATGTCAGTATTTTTTTTTACGGTGTTCACTGTGCGGAATAAATAACATAATATTTTTATAGTTCAGGTCATTACGGTCGCAGCGATACCAAATATGTATGGCTTTATTTTTTTTTTTCAATAATAAATGACTTGATAAGGGAAAAAGGGCGATTGTGTTTTGTGTTATTATTTGAAACTTTTATTGTATTTTTTACAACTTTTATTTTTACTTTTTTTACACTTTTTTTTACACTTTTCTTTAGTCCCACTAGGGGACTTGAAGGTCCAACTGTTTTTTTTATGTTCTAATACAATGTATTAGAACTGTCAGTTGTTCACTGACAGCAAGCCGATCAGGCTCCGCCTCCGGGCGGGGCCTAATCGGCTAACGTAATGGCAGATAGGAAGCCATTGTTAGGCATCCTGTTGCCATAGTAGCAGTCGCCAGCCTTGCCATCGCATGGCAAGGCTGCCGATTGCATACAAACTACTTTGATGCAGCGATTGCATTGAATCGCTGCATTGAAGTTAATGCCAGGAATCGTAGCTAGCTCCGGTTCCTGGCGTTAGATCGGGGTGTCCGCTGTAACATACTGAGCCGGAAGCTGAGCCGGCGCCATCTTGCCGATGGTACCGGAAGCCTCCTGGGCCCCGCCGACGACGGGGCATAGGAGGATTCCGTTACTGGCGGACCGGGAGGTAAGTATTACCCCTCCGATCGCATTTGCAGCCACCGGCAACCCAGCGATCACGTTGCTGGGGTGCTGGTGGCTATAAACTCCTCACATGCTGCGATCTCTATTGAACGCAGCATGTGAGGGGTTAATCGGTCAGATCGGATTCTAGCTCCGGTCCTGGCCGATACCTCAGGGTGCCAGCTGTAACATACAGCTGTTACCCGGCGGTGATGTCGCTGGCTCAGCTCCTGAGCCAGCTTCATCTCCATCACATACAGTTACGTGGAGATGCGGGAAAAGTCCATCTCCCATCACGTAACTGTACGTGAAATGGCGGGAAGGGGTTAAAGAGGCTCTGTCACCAGATTATAAATGCCCCATCTCCTACATAGTCTGATCGGCGCTGTAATGTAGATAACAACAGTGGTTTTTATTTTGAAAAATTATCTTTTTTGAGCAAGTTATGAGCAATTTTAGATTTATGCTAATTAGTTTCTTAAAGACCAACTGGGCGTGTTTTTACTTTTGACCAAGTGGGTGTTGTACAGAGTAGTGTATGAGGCTGACCAATCAGTGACCAATCAGCGTCATCCACTTCTTATTGTTCCAGCTCAGCATGATCAACAGCACAGTGTGATTGTGCAGTGAAAGAAGCGGAGCTGGAACAATGAGAAGTGTATGACACGGATTGGTCAGCGTCATACACTTCTCTTCACAACACCCACTTGGTCAAAAGTAAAAACACGCCCAGTTGGTCTTTAAGAAACTAATTAGCATAAATCGAAAATTGCTCATAACTTGCTAAAAAAAAAGATCGTTTTTCAAAATAAAAACCACTGTTATCTACATTACAGCGCCGATCAGATTATGCAGGAGATAGGGCACTTATAATCTGGTGACAGAGCCTCTTTAAGGACATGGCTCTCTCTTGGTTTTCTTCCCATCTCTCTGATTGCTCGCTCAGTGTAATTTGCTGGTTCTACTTCTCCTCAGGGACCAGTCCCAGGTCCACTCCTCTTTTCACTCTACACAGCTCCTATTGGACAAACTATCAGCAGATTTGGCTTCCAGTACCATCTCTATGCTGATGACCCAATTATATACCTCTTCCCATGACATCACCCGCCTGCTCGAATACAAAACACCAGTGATTGTCTGTCCGCTGTCTCTCTCTCTCTCTATCTGAAACTGAATCTTTCTAAAACGGAGCTCCTTGTGTTTCCACCATCAGATAACCTCCCTAAACCTGACGTATCCATCTCAGTGTGTGGCACTACCATAACCCCCAGGCAGCACGCCCGCTGTCTTGGGGTAATTTTCAACTCCGATCTTTCCTTTACATCGCACATTCAATCACTTTCATGCTCCTGTCACTTTCACCTCAAAAACATCTCCGGAATCCACCCTTTTCTTACTGTGGAAACAGCCAAAACTCTCATTGTCGCTCTGATTCACTCTCGTCTTGACTACTATAACTCATTACTAATAGACTTCCCCACAATGAACTCTCCCCTCTCCACTCTATTCTTAATGCAGGCTTATCTTTCTGACCAACGGCTACACCAACACCACTACCCTGTGCCAGTCACTGCACTGGTTGCCCATTCCCTTCAGAATTAAATTCAAACGTATTACTCTCACCCACAAAGCTCTCCACAGTGCTGAACCTCCTTACATCTCCTCCCTCATCAATGCTTACCACCCTACCAGTGCTCTACATGCTGCGAACCACCTTAGGTTAACATCCTCCATAATCCGAACCTCCCACTCCCGTCTCAAATATTTCTCTCATGCTGCACCAGTCCTCTGGAATGCGCGAACGTCTGAAATAAAGTTGGAATATTACTTCCTTTTAAAGAAACCGCGTTGGATCAAATTCTTATGTTTCTGCTGTGTTTGTACCGTGTGTCGCCACGTGGATCCGTGCGCAGTCCAAATCCGGACATACATACTGGTGAGCTGGAGGAATCTTCTTATATTTTCTTAACCCAGACAATCAGATTAATTCCTAACGTCCACAGTTTTAAGCGCGCCCTGAAAACACATCTTATCAACAAGGCCTTTAACATGCCCTAATCTGACTCCTTTACTTGGCCCCCCTTTTACATTAGTCATCAGAACCTGACCACTTCATTCAGAAGTATCCCCCAGACTCCTTGCACCTCAATACACTTCATATTCGTCAGACACAAATATGCTCTGAACCCGCTCCATGCGCTGCGGGTGTCAGCTGTGTATTACAGTTGACACCCGGAGTAACGGCCAAGAACAGTGTTCGCTGAAAACATTATGTAAACATTTTTAACACTTTTTATTAGTACCCCTAGGGGATTTGAACCATAGATAGTAAGATCGCTGGTTCAATACACTGCAATACTTATGTAGCATAGTGGATTGTAATTTTTACAGGCTCCTGGTGCCCCTCCCAAAATCTGACACTGAGCCTAGTGCATGGCCGGAATCATAGATCACCTTGTAGAGAACTTCTATGTGCAGTCACAGCTCCCTCAGGTCCTGCACTATGTATAACACATTGTCTGTAGTGTTACTGTAATGTAGAACTAAGGAGGAACCCCACCTTAACAAACCTCCCAATTCACTTTCTAATGTCATTATTACTTACCTCTGGTAACACCTCCTGGAATTTCCTCCTCCACTTCACTGTTACACGGTTTATCGCCCCTCACCCGCTCTTCTTCTGCTTCATCCTCCACTTTGTTATTAGTCAGATCTTCTCCCTGATTTCACATATGTAACAATTCAGTACAATACAGCAGAGAGTGCGAAGAATGTAACAGATCAACATAAGAAACCACCAAAATCTATATCCACATCTATAACCGCAGGACCAAAAAACTCCACACCCCCCTATATAGATCTGGTATACGGCTCAGCTTCATCTACCTGATGATTCTCTGGGACATTGTGATTTTCCTCTGGACAGTCCTGGGAATACAGAGGACTGGGACATCTCTCTGGTGGATTTCTCTTACTGGATCCATCTGTAGGAAACACACAGTGACTGAATACATGACTACTGTATATCCGTCTATATATCAGACACTTCTCTCTACACTTCTAAGTTTATTGATCAGACCCGGAATTACAAAGTTGAGGTCCTCACTACCTGTGTGAAGTTACCTGTGCCTTGACATTTAAAGTTATGGCTCTTGGAAAGCAGGAAGGGTAAAACTAAAATGAAAAAGCAAAAAACGGATCAGTCCTGAAAGGGTTAAATGCTCCTGGTATCCCTCCCAAAATCTGATACTAAGCCTAGTGCATGACCGGAATCATAGATCACCTCGTAGAGAACTTCTATGTGCAGTCACAGCTCCCTCAGCTCCTGCACTATGTATAACACATTGTCTGACGTGTTACTGTAATGTAGAACTAAGGAGGAACCCCACCCTAACAAACCTCCCAATTCACTTTCTAATGTCATTATTACTTACCTCTGGTAACACCTCCTGGAATTTCCTCCTCCACTTCACTCTTACACGATTGATCGCCCCTCACCCGCTCTTCTTCTTCATCCTCCACTTTAATATTAGTCACATCTTCCCCCTGATTTCACATATGTAACAATTCAGTACAATACAGCAGAGAGTGCGAAGAATCTAACAGATCAACATAAGAAACCACCAAAATCTATGACCACATCTATGACCGCTGGACCAAAAAGCTCCACACCCCCCTATATAGATCTGGTATACGGCTCAGCTTCATCTACCTGATGATTCTCTGGGACATTAGGATTTTCCTCTGGACAGTCCTGGGAATACAGAGGACTGGGACATCTCTCTGGTGGATTTCTCCTACTGGATCCATCTGTAGGAAACACACAGTGACGGAATACATGACTACTGTATATCTGTCTATATATCACACACTTCTCTCTACACTTCTATGTTTACTGATCAGAGCCGGAATTACAATGTTGAGGTCCTCACTACCGGTGTCGATGTTCCTGCACCTTGTAAGCCACAGGCCTAAAGGAGACTGTGCCCTACCAGAGTGAATAGCGGGGCGCCAACAGCTCCGTGGTCCGCCAGAATATTTTATTGTATCTGCCTTCTATGGACAGTTACACATGAAAGTGGCGGGATACAGAGGCCTCTATTTTAAGAGTTCCCGGACAACCCCAAAAAATTGTCAGGGTGTCACCTGTATATTAGCCTCTTAAAGGCTGTGTACACCTTTATAGACAATATTTTCTATACACTTTTATTAACCCCTTCATGACAGCCCTACGGCTATATACGTTCCCACTGCCGATGCCCCGTGAAGTTGCCACATATATAAACGTTGGCAGAGTGGAATAGGGTTTAATATGTGCAGCGCTGCACTTTCAAGTCAGCCGGCTCTCTCCACCGGTTATACTGACATTATATAGGAAACTATTATACTGCCGGAGTGTGCCGATAATCGTCTTTCTAAATGACTTGTATTATCAGGTTTACTTCTGACTACAGCACAGACTGCCCATAGTCCGCGCTGCCGGCTGCCCATAACTCTGCATTAGGAGACAGCGCGTCCTGCTCGTCTTCATGACTCCCGTATCCTTAACGGCCGCCAGCGCTGTACAATGTAATGTGACCTCTAATGCAGAGTTATGGGCAGCCGGCAGCGTAGACTATGGGCAGTCGTGCTGTAGTTAGAAGTAAACATGATAATACAAGTCATTTAGAAAGACGATCGGCACACTCCGGCAGTATAATAGTTATTCTATATAATGTCAGTATAATCGGAGGCACTTTATAATATTTATAAAGGCGTCCAGGTCCTCCATTGCTTAACAATCACAACATCCTGTGGCAGAGAGTTCCATAGTCTCACTGCTCTTACAGTAAAGAATCCCTGTCTATGCTGGTGTAGAAACCTTCTTTCCTCCAGATGTAGAGGATGCCCCTTGTCCTTGTTACTGGCCCAGGTGTAAAAAGATCATTAGAAAGATCTCGGTCCTGTCCAATTATAATTAGATCGCCCCTAAGCTGTCTTATTTCTAAACTGAATAGCCCCAAGTTTGATAACCTTTCTCGGTTCCGCAATCCACCCATTCCCTTAATTACCTTGGTCGCCCTCCTCTGCACCCGTTCTAGTTCAGCCATGTCCTTCTTACACACGGGGGCCCAAAATTTTACCCAATATTCCATGTGTGGTCTGACTAGTGATTTGTATCTAGGCCTCTTTTGTTGTAACCCATGATTTTATTTGCTTTGGCAACAGCTGCCTGGCACTGGTTGCTAAAGTTAAAGGGAATGTGTTGCCAGCAAAACATGTTTTTTTTTTTAGTTAAACAATTAGTGTGTAGGTGATTAAACATTGTTCTAATTTTTTTTATTTTTTTCACGAGTCAGGAAATATTATAAATTGGATTCAATTTATAATATTTCCCAGCACCGGTCACTAGATCGAGCAATTCCCAAAATTGCAGCATTGCATGTGGTAAAGCAACCACATTGCTTTATGCTGCAAAATTGGGAAAAAATCCCTCGCTCTAGTGAGCTCTCAGAATCCCCCCCTCCTTTATCCTGGCTAGTGCCGGCAGAAACTAGGGGTTTGAACGGTCTAACCTCCTACACTGTGTGTCGCCATTTTTTGAGCTAACACACAGTGTAGAAGGTTTACATACACTAGTAAACACACACTGAAACACTAACATACATAGAAATCACTTACCTGCTCCAGTCGCCGCCGCTCCCTCCGGTCCGTCCGCTCCGTCTGCTGCCGCTGCTCCATGTGCACAAGTCCGGAAGCCGCGACCGGAAGTAGTAATCTTACTGTCCGGCCGCGACTTCCGGTCCACAGGAAAATGGCGCCGGACGGCGCGCATTTCAAATTGGACTGTGTGGTAGCGGCGCATGCGCCGTTCCCACACACACGGCGTACACCAT
Organism: Rhinoderma darwinii; assembly: GCF_050947455.1. Taxonomy (NCBI): domain Eukaryota; kingdom Metazoa; phylum Chordata; class Amphibia; order Anura; family Rhinodermatidae; genus Rhinoderma; species Rhinoderma darwinii. The sequence continues at coordinate 643,931,151 of NC_134687.1, read as the reverse complement.
AGTGGATGGAACGGGCCCCGTTCGCATTCCCTATGGGACTGGAGCTGCCGTATTCCATGTCTGTATATGTCGTTAATCGACACATACAGAAATGGAAAAAAAAATGGCAGCCCCCATAGGGAAGAAAAAGTGTAAAAATAGAAAAAAGTAACACACAAATAAATATAAACGTTTTTAATAAAACCCTAACATAAAACTGATATAAAAAAACGATTTTAACACCGATTGTTTAGGCTCGGCCTCTTATATATACACTCGCGTATTATTAAACACACATTGCTTGAAAAGGCCTTCATAAAGAAGGTGAAACGTTGTAGTGGATGTTGGATGAATAAACCCATTGGATTTTGAGTGCTGCTTCGCTTTCTCGCTACTTGATGTCCATCGTACATGGAGGGGTCACTCCTTGGTTTGAAGCTCAGCACCGGCCTTGCTGGCATGAAATTACGCTGCTGCTCCAACGTCTGTTACTGGTAGGTCATCAAAATATGTTTATTGCGCCATTCTCCTATGCTGAAATATAACCCAATTGTGGCCTAACGAGGAAGGAGCGCCCTGTGGCTTTTTAGGGCAGAGTTTTTGATAAAATGATTTGCAGCCATTGAGACCTACCGAGGTTCTCAGTTTTGTGAACTACTAGTCTAAAGCCAGCCATACACTCTAGATAGCTGTCAGGTGAACCGTCGTTCCTCCCCTCCCCCATATACATGTACGCTCGGGCGGGTGTGTAGGTGTCTTCAATAGGGAGAAAGGAGAAAGCCGCTAACAGACTTTTCTACTAACAAAAGGATCCGGCATGTTGAAATTCCACAGCCCGATCCTTCTCTCTCCGGACATCTGACATCGGGGAGAGTTTGGAAGTCGCCAAATACATTACAAAATCAGCCGGTCCAGCCAACATACATCTAATGTGTATGACCATCTTAGCAAACTGGAGGAGATTGATGACTGGCAGGAACATAGACCTGGTACGACTGCCCATCCTCCACCCAAGAAATGAGCGGCATGTCACAGAATATGATTTTCCCTCCCCACAAATGTGTAAAGTAATGGCCCCACGTCACAGATTTACAGCAGATGATCTGAATGTCTGTGTGGGACTGATATTAACCCCTTCCAGCATTGCTCCCTACATGTTCTGCATGGACAGGAGGTAAAGTAAGGAACGTGTGTTTGGAGCTCAAGCATCGGCCCCATCAGGAACGCGTCACTCTCAGAGTTCATGAGCAGGATGACAAAGGAAAAGCTGTCAAACATTCTGTGTGGGCGGGGTAAGCAGGACTCACAGGCTCTCTCTAGAAGTCCTGGCAGTATTTAAAATGTAACCTGTCAGTAGTTTTGGAGCCACTGAACCCCGAGCATGTCGTTATATAGATGGAGTTTAGTGTTCCAAACCTGACCACGTCAAAATCCTCCATTTCAGCAAAAGAACTTACAAGTTACTGAGAGGAGTCCAGCGGGGAGGAGTCCAGCAGGGAGGAGCGCATGCACATTACACACATGAAGGAGAGGACGGTACACCACGCTTTACTGCGCTCGTACAGTGTACTGCTCTTGGCTTCATTTGTACCAAAAGACATAATCTGTCTGGTGAATGGAGCACTCTGGATTTATTGGACATATACAGGAAACGTAGGGATCTAACGTGAAAAGAGCCAAAATTGCGGAGCTCCTACATTACATGTCACTGTACACACGTGTATATGTGCTGCATATGACGGTATTAAGGCCTCAATATAGCCAGCCTGTGCCCACAGTAATGCCAATACATATATATATATATATATATATATATATATATATCCGTCTCTTCTCACCTTGTGATGTGCGCGGCCGGTAGTTCTCCATCATGACCTCCTCGTACAGATCCTTGTGTCCTTCTAGATACTCCCACTCCTCCATGGAGAAATAGACAGCGACATCCTGACTCCTTATAGGAACCTGACACACACAATGATACAGTCATTACCCAGACACCTCCAGTGATGTTACTGTAGAATTTCCCAGCATTCCCAGCAGTGTCACCTCTCCAGTCAGCAGCTCAGTCATCTTGTAGATCAGGTCTAAGATCTTCTTCTCATGTATCCGGGAGTGAGGGGGAGGCTCTGTGATGGGGCTCTGACTACTGCTCCATGCTCCTGACTCATGGATGATGGGAGTCGTACAGTCACCCGATGTCTTCTTCACTATTGTGTACTCCTTTGTATGGAGAGAGACACTTAGAGAACTGAACACAGTATTCCCCCCTCAGTAGAAAGAGGGAGATTGTGACCCCGCTGTATAGAGCGCTAGTGACCCCACATCTGTAATACTGGAGACCTCACCTACAAAAAGACATTGAGAAAATAGAACAAAACTAAAAAGGAAATAATATTGGGGGGACTAGATGGACCATGTGCTCTCCTCCTGCCGTCATCTCCTATGTTTCTATATAGATGTCATCCTGATCCTCCTGGTTCCTGGTCATTCTCATTGCTCTACAACATTACTATTGCTGCATTGGTGACATGACACATAACTGACCATATTGGTGGCTGATCTTCAGCTTCTTGACGTCACTTGGAAGGTCTGGACGCTGTTATACAGGACACTGGATTCTTCCTATTACTTCCTATTATGTATTGTCCCTTCCCTATGTGTGACTTGTTCTATAATGTAGAAAAGTTTACCTCTCCGCTCAACAGGTAGATGATCTCCAAGGTGAAGTCTAATATTCTTCTGCCCATCTCATTCCTGTCCTTGTCCATCCTTGGTGGGTCATTCAGGAGAAGGAACGTTGTGGAGGAGAAGATGAGAAAACTGGAGGAACTGGAGGATCTAGTACCGCAGACGTCTTTATGAAGAAAGGAGAAGATGGAAATCATACAGGGGACAACATCATGTGTGACATACAGAACCTCACTTATTCATCATTGAGAGAAACATCTTCTCAGAGCCGTCACCACATGGAATAAAGGGGTATTCCCAACACGGACATTTCTCCCCAGGATAAGCCAGAAATGTCTGATGGATGCGGCTCCACCTTTGGCCGTGCTCATCCCAAAAAACAACAACATTGTCACTCGGCTCCATCGATGAAACAATAAAAAAGTTCTGGCTGAGAATTTGGCGACATAAAACATTTCTATTTAACGATTTGTAAATGTCGCGCATCATGAAAAACTATAGAAATTTGTTATCTCCGTCGTATTGACCGCAGAATAAAGTTATCAGAAAGTTTTTACCACAAAAAAACAAAAACATTGGATTAACTCCTTAAGGACGCAGCCTAGTTTTGGCCTTAAGGCTCAGAGCCCATTTTTCAAATCTGACATATTTCACTTTATGTGGTAATAACGTCGGAATGCTTAAACCTACTCAAGCGATTCTGAGATTGTTTTCTCGTGACACATTGGGCTTCATGTTTGTGGTAAAATTTGGTTCGATATATTCAGTGTTTATTGGTGAAAAATTGCAAAATTTAGAGAAAGTTTTGAAACCCTGATAAAACACCCCATTTTAAAAACTAGACCCCTCAAAGTATTCAAAACAGCATTTAGAAAGTTTTTTAACCCTTCAGGCATTTCACAGGAATTAAAGCAAAGTGGAGGTGAAATTTGCAAATTTCATTTTTCTTGCTGAATTTCAATTTAATTCATTTTTTTTTCTGTAACACAGAAGGTTTTACCAGAGAAACACTACTAAATATGTATTGTCCAGATTCTGCAGTTTTTAGAAATGTCCCACATTTGCCTCTAGTGCGCTCGTGGACTAAAACACAAGCCCCAGAAGCGAAGAAGCGCCTAGTGGATTTTGAGTCCTCTTTTTTATTAGAATATATTTTAGGCAGCATGCCAGGTTTGAAGAGGTGTTGAGGTGCCAAAACAGTAGGAATCCCCCAAAAGTGACCCCATTTTGGAAACTACACCCCTCAAGGAATTCATTTATGGTTGTTGTTACCATTTTGACCGCACAGTTTTTTCACAGCACGTATTTGAATTGGGCTGTGAAATGAAAAAAATTTCATTTTTTCCAATAAAATGTCATTTTTGATCATAATTTCTTATTTTCACAGGGAAAAAAATACCCCATTTTGTTGCCCAATTTGTCCTTAGTGCAGCAATACCCCATTTGTGGTGATAAACTGCCGTTTGGGCCCATGGGAGGGCTCAGAAGGAAAGGAGCGCTGTGTGTTCTTTGGAGTACAGATTTTGCTGGATTGGTTTTCGGGTGCCATGTCGCATTTGCAGAGCCCCAGAGGTATCAAAGCAATGGAAACCCACCAGAAGTGACCCCATTTTGGAAAGTACACCCCTCAAGGAATTCATTTATTGGTGTTGTTACCATTTTGACCCATAGTTTTTTCACAGAACTTATTTGAATTGGGCTGGGAATGAAAACAAAATTAGTTTTTTCAAATAATATGTAGTTTTGGCTGAAAATTTCTTATTTTCACAAGAAACAAAATACCCCATTCTGTTGCGCAATTTGTCCTGAGTGCCGCAATACCCCATTTGTTGTGATAAACTGCCGTTTGGGCCCATGGGAGGGCTCAGAAGGAAAGGACCACCATTTGGCCTACTGGGGATTTCCTGGTGCGAAGTCATGTATGCAGAAGCACCTGAGGTACCAGTACAGTTGAAGTGACCCCGTTTTAAAAACTACACCCTTAAGGCATTCATCTAGAGGTGTAGTGAGCATTTTGACCGGAGACATACACCCCATAAACTGTAATGTGGGTTCTCCCGGGTATGGCAATACCCTACATGTGGCTGTTATCAGCTGCCTGGGCACGCAGCAGGGCCCAGAGGGGAAAGACGAGGGGGGATAAGCTGTGCGGAGTGCATCAGGGTAAGTAAAATTGGGGTAAATTATAAACCAAAGGATGTATGATACATTTTAAAACACTCTTTCATACAGAGCTCTGGTTATTCGGGACACGTGTCACATTGATATATTGTGTCATCCCTTATAGCAGACTTTGCACCTCTTTTGACTCTTTCCCTTTCCACCGGTTTGGGGAACTTCTCCTGGAAAGTGTTGCCGCCCTGGTACGATGCGTGTGGCCCCGCTTCCAGAAGTACTGGGTGTCCCCCTTCTTGGTCCCTAAAGATTAGGTTCTTGATAATCACCTCTTGAAATTCCAGGAAAGTTCCCGTCTGGCCTGCACATCGACGTAGCACGTAACGCATTGTACAATGCCATCTGTATGATGTGCACAAACAGCTTCTTATACCACACCGCATAGCGCTGTAGGGCTTCAGGACTTGATCTTACAAGTCCACCCCTCCCATGTACCTATTGTAGTCCAGGATGCAGTCTGGTTTGGGGGTGGCCTTTCCTTCATATATCCTAAATTTGTAGGTATACCCTGATTCACTCTCGCAGCTTATATATCTTCACGCCATACCTTGCCCTCTTACCCGGCAGGTACTCGCGGAATTGAACCCTCCCTTTAAAATGTACCAGGGACTCATCAATAGAAATACACTTCTCGGGGGTGTATGCTTGGGAAAACCGGGCACTGAAACGGTCTAATAGGGGTCTCCGTTTATACAAACGGTCAAAACTGGGGTCATCTCGGGGTGGGCACGGCTCATTATCAGTATAATGTAAGAAGCGAAGTATTGCCTCATTTATTTATTTTTTTAGGTTCCAGTTCAGTTCTGAAGTTGCTTTGAGGGGCCCATATATTAGAAACCCCCATCAAACACCCCATTTTAGAAACTAGACCCCTCAAAGTATTCACAACAGCATTTAGAAAGTTTATGAACCCTTTAGGTGTTTCACAGGAATTTAGAGCAAAGTAGAGGTGAAGTTTACATTTATTTTTTTGTCAGAAAATCCTTTTTATACCATTTGTTTTATAACACAAAAGGATTTACCAGAGAAACGCAACTCAAAATGTATTGCCCAGATTCTGCAGTTTAGAGAAATATCCCACATGTGGCCCTCGTGCGGTAATGGACTGAAGCACCGGCCTCCGAAGCAAAGGAGCAACTAGTGGATTTTGAGGCATTATTTTTATTAGGCACCATGTCCGGTTTGAAGAGGTCTTGTGGTGCCAAAACATTGGGAACCCCCCAAAAGTGACCCCAATTTGGAAACTAGACCCCTTGAGGAACCCATTGTAGTTTTCTTGGGGTGCATGCGGCTTTTTGATCAGTTTTTATTCCATTTTTAGGTGGCGTGGTGACTAAAAAACAGCAATTCTACTATTGTTTTTTTATTCGTTTTTTTTTACAGCGTTCACCGTGCGCTATAAATGACATTCACTTTATTCTGCGGGGCGATACGATTACGGCGATACCAGATGTTTATAGTTTCTGCAGCGTTCACCGTGCGCTATAAATGACATATTCACTTTTTTCTTCGGGGCGATACGATTACGGCGATACCAGATGTTTATAGTTTTTTTTTATGTCTTATGGCGTTTGCACAATAAAATACTTTTTATAAAATATCATTCACTTTTTGTGTTACCTTATTCTAAGAGCCAGAACGTTTTTATTTTTCAATCAATAAAGCCGTGCGAGGACTTATTTTTTGCGTAACGAACTGTAGTTTCGATCAGGAGCATTTTTCGGAACATGCGACTTTTTGATCTCTTTTTATTCCATTTTTTGGGAGGTGAAGTGACCAAACAATTGTGATTTTGGTACGGTCTATTATTATTTTATTTTACGGCGTTCACCGTGCGGGATAAATAACGAAATAATTTTGTAGTTCAGGCCGTTACGGACGCGACGATACCAATTATGTATAGTTTATTTGTTTGTTTATATATTTTTATTAATAATAAAGGACTGATAAGGGAAAAAGGGAGATTTTTACTTTTATTACTTTGAAATCTTTTATTTTCTTATTTTTACACATCTTTTTTTAACTATTTTTTAACTTTATTACTTTGTCCCACTAGGGGACATGAGGGCAGGAGGCTCTGATCGCTATTCTAATACACTGCACTACATGCGTAGTGCAGTGTATTAGAACTGTCAGCTACTCACTGACAGCAAGCATAGTGGGTCCTGACTTTGTCAGGACCCACTAGGCTTCCGTCTATGGCATAGCCGGACGCCATTGTTTGGTGTCCGGTTGCCATAGTCACCATCGCCGGCCGCTATCGCGTAGCAGGCCGGCGATGGCAGCTTAACCCCTAAAAAGCCGCGATCTCTATAGAACACGGTTTTTCAGGGGTTAATCAGCGGGGACACAGCGATCGGTCCCCGCTGTAGGAGCTGTGACAGCTGCTGTACGAGACAGCAGCGTCACAGCTCCTGTATGTGTCGGGAGGACGGCCGAAACGGCCGTTACTCCCGAGACGTACTATTAGGTCATGGAGCGCGAACGATACAGCTGCCATGACGTAATAGTACGTCAAGGAGCGGGAAGGGGTTAATCACAGGTTTTTTTTCCCATTTCCCCCACATAGAGGTTTTGCAGTTGCAGTGAGATTATGTGATACTTTATATGACGCCCTGAAAATCTACAACTCGTCCGGCAGAATCTAATCCTCGCACCGCGGGACTGACAGAGAAACCAGAACGTTATAGATCTGAGAAGACGGAGAGGGAAACTAAACTGGCCTGGCGGTGAAGGGGTTAACCTGCGGTGCGGATTATAGACACGCAGGATATCGGATTTATACCGCGGATAAATTTCCCCATTAAGTTCAATGCAAAGTCAAGTTCTGCAACAACCGCCATTGTTCCCAGAATCCTCAGCGGCTCCACCGCGTGTTCACAGCAACGCTGCAGGTTACACATCTATAAAACAGAAGGCGTCATGTGACCCCTGCAGCCAATCACAGGCAGAACATTCGCTACCGCACGGTGAACGACATTAAAGAGGCTCTGTCACCAGATTTTGCAGCCCCTATCTGCTATTGCAGCAGATAGGCGCTGCAATGTAGATAAGAGTAACGTTTTTATTTTTAAAAAACGAGCATTTTTGGCCAAGTTATGACCATTTTTGTATTTATGCAAATGAGGCTTGCAAAAGTCCAAGTGGGTGTGTTTAAAGTAAAAGTCCAACTGGGCGTGTATTATGTGCGTACATCGGGGCGTTTTTACTACTTTTACTAGCTGGGCGTTGTGTATAGAAGTATCATCCACTTCTCTGCAGAACGCCCAGCTTCTGGCAGTGCAGACACAGCGTGTTCTCGAGAGATCACGCTGTGACGTCACTCACAGGTCCTGCATCGTGTCGGACGAGCGAAGACACATCGGCACCAGAGGCTACAGATGATTCTGCAGCAGCATCGGCGTTTGCAGGTAAGTAGCTACATCGACTTCTTCCCTTCGCTGCGATATATACTAGACGTCAAGGAAAAATAATTCCCCTTCATGTAACTCTGCTACCTGTCAATTGAACAGTCATCCACCACAGGGTCTCCCTCTTGACTTTCCTTGTTCTCAGTCTTTTGGTTTGTCCTGCAGCAGCTGCCGCCGTGATGAGTAAATGTTATACCCAAGATAGGAAAAGTAACACAAAGACGACATAACCGGATCCATAATATCTGTGATATCCAGACAGTCTAGAGATCCGCAGTGAGAATGTGCGCGTGTTATTTGCAGAAGGATCTGGCCGTGATTTCATGTGTTTATGCCGGATATTGGGCGTGGTTAGGGGCGTGGCTTAAAATTCCCTCTTTTGATGAGTGTATGACGCTGACTGGTCTCTGATTGGTCAGCGTCATACACGTAAACACGCCCAGTTAAAAACACAATACACGCCCAGTTGTCCATAAGAAAGGCTCATTTGCATAAATATAAAATAGCTCATAACTTGGCCAAAAATCAAAGTTTTTCAAAAAAAACAAAAACATTAGTGTTCTCTAAATTGCAGCGCCGATCACATGCAATAGGAGATAAGGATCTGGTGACAGAGCCTCTTTAAGGGGTTAACAAGAAATGTATAAAAGTCAGTGAATAAGTTGTATGTCCCGAATATTATGTCATTACAAAACACGACTCGTCCCACAAAACATCCGACCACTACAAAGACCAGAAATAACCACTTACCCCAAAGAGGCCGGCACTGGAGGGGTTAAATCCCAGCTAGGAGTCCAGTGGGCGGGGTCACTTAATGATTGACAGCTCTCTGTATACACACTCATACAGGGGTGACTGATAACAGAGAGAACACCCGACCAGCGCTGCTCTCCACCTCGTACACGGCAATAGCGGAACGCCCTCTGATGACGTCACCACCACGTGACCGGGGCAGGAGGGGCGGGGCTTATCATTGGAGAAAGGTGGTGAATGAAGGACCTGTATCGACAATCTCGTGAGCCGAGAAGCGGAGCTACGTGATGGGCGGGGCTTTACGTCCTCTCCACTTTTAAGCTCCACCCTGCATAACCCGGTCACATGGTAGTGACGTCATCACAGGTCCTTCAGCTGTTGCCGGGTATTCGATGGAGCAACGCTAGTCGCGTGCACATGACTTCAGGTCACCGCTGTTGTTTATTGTTCGCTCTGTTATCAGTCAGGAGATTTCCCATGATGCAGTAGTAAGGTAAGGTTACATGAGGTCATTTCTGTCCGGTTTTGGTGCGTTTTTGTCTGGCACAGTGTTGGTAATTATTATTATTTATTATTAGCGCTGTAAATATGAAATACAGGAGGGTTTAACCCCTTGGTGACATCCGATCTATAGTATTATGTTGTACGTGCGCCGTCACACTAGAAGGAGCGGAGCCGGCACCGTACACGACTACTGACAGCCGCCGGCAACCGCCAAGATCAGAGACAGCGCAATCCCGGCCGCTTAACCCCTCGTGATTAATAGCGACCGCGGCATCTGATCAGTTAGAGATCGCGGCTTCCTCTGTCCTCCGAAGAAATTGTGCGATGTTGACCGGTTACCAGTGTAATACATTGTTTGTTTTTTACAAAAAATGATGTAAACATAAAAAATAAGTAACGTAATCGCCGCATCCGTTATTGTCCAAATGATTAAAATATCAAGTTATAACCGGCAGAAATAATTCATATGTGAACGTCGCGCAACCGGAAATATAAAACCCCCTCACACCGCGCAATCACCGGAAATATAAAACCCGCCACACCGCGCAATCACCGGAAATATAAGCCCCCCACACCGCACAATCACCGGAAATATAAAACCCCCCACACCGCGCAATCACCGAAAATATAAAACCCCTCACACCGCGCAATCACCGGAAATATAAACCCCCCACACCGCGCAATTACCGGAAATATAAAACCCCTCACACTGCGCAATCACCGGAAATATAAACCCCTCACACCGGAAATATAAAACCCCTCACACCGCGCAATTACCGGAAATATAAACCCCCCACACCGCGCAATCACTGGAAATATAAACCCACCCACACCGTGCAATCACCGGAAATATAAACACCTTACACCGCGCAATCACCGGAAATATAAAACTCCTCACACCGCGCAATCACCGGAAATATAAAACACAACACACCGTGCAGTTACCGGAAATATAAAACCCCTCACACCGCGCAATCACCGGAAATATAAACCCCCCACACCGCGCAATCACCGGAAATATAACCCCCTCACACCGCGCAATCACCGGAAATATAAACCCCTCACACCGCGCAATCACCGGAAATATAAACCCCTCACACCGCGCAATCACCGGAAATATAAACCCCTCACACCGCGCAATCACCGGAAATATAAAACCCCTCACACCGCGCAATGACCGGAAATATAAACCCCTCACACCGCGCATTCACCGGAAATATAAACCCCTCACACCGCGCATTCACCGGAAATATGAACCCCCTCACACCGCGTAATCACCGGAAATATAAACCCCTCACACCTCGCAATTCCCGGAAATATAAACCCCTCACACCGCGCAATCACCGGAAATATAAACCCCTCACACCGCGCAATCACCGGAAATATAAACCCCTCACACCGCGCAATCACCGGAAATATAAACCCCCCCACACCGCGCAATCACCGGAAATATAAACCCCTCACACCGCGCAATTACCGGAAATATAAAACCCCTCACACCGCGCAATCACCGGAAATATAAACCCCCCCACACCGCGCAATCACCGGAAATATAAACCCCTCACACCGCGCAATCACCGGAAATATAAAACCCTCACACCGCGCAATCACCGGAAATATAAACCCCTCACACCGCGCAATCACCGGAAATATAAAACCCCTCACACCACGCAATCACCGGAAATATAAACCCCCTCACACACCGCGCAATCACCGGAAATATAAACCCCTCACACCGCGCAATCACCGGAAATATAAACCTCTCACACCGCGCAATCACCGGAAATATAAACCCCTCACACCGCGCAATCACCGGAAATATAAAACCCCTCACACCGCGCAATCACCGGAAATATAAACCCCCCACACCGCGCAATCACCGGAAATATAAACCCCTCACACTGCGCAATCACCGGAAATATAAACCCCCCCACACCGCGCAATCACCGGAAATATAAACCTCCCGCACACCGCGCAATCACCGGAAATATAAACCCCCCCACACTGCGCAATCACCGGAAATATAAACCCCTCACACCGCGCAATCACCGGAAATATAAAACCCCCCCACACTGCGCAATCACCGGAAATATAAACCCCTCACACCACGCAATCACCGGAAATATAAACCCCTCACACCGCGCAATCACCGGAAATATAAACCCCTCACACCGCGCAATAACCGGAAATATAAAACCCCCTCACACCGCGCAATCACCGGAAATATAAAACCCCCTCACACCGCGCAATCACCGGAAATATAAACCCCTCACACCTCGCAATCACCGGAAATATAAAACCACTCACACCGCGCAATCACTGGAAATATAAAACCCCCCACACCGCGCAATCACCGGAAATATAAAACCCCCTCACACCGCGCAATCACCGGAAATATAAAACCCCCTCACACCGCGCAATCACCGGAAATATAAACCCCCTCACACTGCGCAATCAGCGGGAATATAAACCCCCCACACCGCGCAATCACCGGGAATATAAACCCCCCCACACCGTGCAATCACCGGAAATATAAAACCCCCCACACCGCGCAATCACCGGAAATATAAAACCCCCCACACCGCGCAATCACCGGAAATATAAAACCCCCCACACCGCGCAATCACCGGAAATATAAAACCCCCTCACACCGCGCAATCACCGGAAATATAAACCCCCCACACCGCGCAATCACTGGAAATATAAACCCCCCACACCGCGCAATCACCGGAAATATAAACCCCCCACACCGCGCAATCACTGGAAATATAAAACCCCCCACACCGCGCAATCACCGGAAATATAAACCCCTCACACCGCGCAATCACCGGAAATATAAAACCCCTCACACCGCGCAATCACCGGAAATATAAACCCCCTCACACCGCGCAATCACCGGAAATATAAAACCCCTCACACCGCGCAATCACCGGAAATATAAAACCGCTCACACCGCGCAATCACCGGAAATATAAAACTCCTCACACCGCGCAATCACCGGAAATATAAAACTCCTCACACCGCGCAATCACGGAAATATAAAACCCCTCACACCGCGCAATCACCGGAAATATAAAACCGCTCACACCGCGCAATCACCGGAAATATAAAACTCCTCACACCGCGCAATCACTGGAAATATAAAACCCCCCCACAGCGCGCAATCACCGTAAATATAAAACCCCTCACACCGCGCAATCACCGGAAATATAAACCCCCTCACACCGCGCAATCACCGGAAATATAAAACCCCTCACACCGCGCAATCACCGGAAATATAAACCCCCTCACACCGCGCAATCACCGGAAATATAAACCCCCTCACACCGCGCAATCACCGGAAATATAAACCCCTCACACCGCGCAATCACCGGAAATATAAACCCCTCACACCGCGCAATCAGCGGAAATATAAACCCCTCACACCGCGCAATCACCGGAAATATAAACCCCCTCACACCGCGCAATCACCGGAAATATAAACCCCCACACACCGCGCAATCACCGGAAATATAAAACCCCTCACACCGCGCAATCACCGGAAATATAAAACCCCTCACACCGCGCAATCACCGGAAATATAAAACCCCTCACACCGCGCAATCACCGGAAATATAAACCCCTCACACCGCGCAATCACCGGAAATATAAAACCCCTCACACCGCGCAATCACCGGAAATATAAACCCCTCACACCGCGCTATCACCGTAAATATAAAACCCCACACACCGCGCAATCACCGGAAATATAAACCCCTCACACCGCGCAATCACCGGAAATATAAAACCCCTCACACCGCGCAATCACCGGAAATATAAAACCCCCCACACCGCGCAATCACTGGAAATATAAACCCCTCACACCGCGCAATCACCGGAAATATAAACCCCTCCCCCACACCGCGCAATCACCGGAAATATAACCCCCCCCACACCGCGCAATCACCTGAAATATAAACCCCTCACACCGCGCAATCACTGGAAATATAACCCCCCCCCCCCCCACACCGCGCAATCACCGGAAATATAAACCCCTCACACCGCGCAATCACCGGAAATATAAACCTCCCCCACACCGCGCAATCACCGGAAATATAAACCCCTCACACCGCGCAATCACCGGAAATATAAACCCCTCCCACACCGCGCAATCACCGGAAATATAAACCCCTCACACCGCGCAATCACCGGAAATATAAACCCCTCACACCGCGCAATCACCGGAAATATAAACCCCCCCCTCACACCGCGCAATCACTGGAAATATAAACCCCCCCTCACACCGCGCAATCACCGGAAATATAAACCTCCCCCACACCGCGCAATCACCGTAAATATAAACCCCCCCCTCACACCGCGCAATCACCGGAAATATAAACCCCTCACACCGCGCAATCACCGGAAATATAAACCCCTCACACCGCGCAATCACCGGAAATATAAACCCCTCACACCGCGCAATCACCGGAAATATAAACCCCTCACACCGCGCAATCACCGGAAATATAAAACCCCTCACACCGCGCAATCACCGGAAATATAAACCCCCCCCACACCGCGCAATCACCGGAAATATAAACCCCTCACACCGCGCAATCACGGAAATATAAACCCCCCCACACCGCGCAATCACCGGAAATATAAACCACCCACACCGCGCAATCACCGGAAATATAAAACCACTCACACCGCGCAATCACCGGAAATATAAAACCACTCACACCGCGCAATCATCGGAAATATAAAACCCCCCCACACCGCGCAATTACCGGAAATATAAAACCCCTCACACCGCGCAATCACTGGAAATATAAACCGCTCACACCGCGCAATCACCGGAAATATAAACCCCTCACACCGCGCAATCACCGGAAATATAAACCCCCCACACCACGCAATGACCGGAAATATAACCCCCCCCCCCCCGCACCGTGCAATCACCGGAAATATAACCCCCCCCACACCGCGCAATCACCGGAAATATAAACCCCTCACACCTCGAAATCACCGGAAATATAAAACCCCCCCACACCGCGCAATCACCGGAAATATAAAACCCCCCCCACACCGCGCAATCACCGGAAATATAAAACCCCCCACACCGCGCAATCACCGGAAATATAAAACCCCCCACACCGCGCAATCACCGGAAATATAAAACCCCCCACACCGCGCAATCACCGGAAATATAAACCCCTCACACCGCGCAATCACCGGAAATATAAAACCCCTCACACCGCGCAACCACCGGAAATATAAACCCCTCACACCACGCAATCACCGGAAATCTAAAACCCCTCACACCGCGCAATCACCGGAAATATAAAACCCCTCACACCGCTCAATCACCGGAAATATAAAACCGCTCAATCACCGGAAATATAAAACCCCTCACACCGCGCAACCACCGGAAATATAAACCCCCCCCACACCGCGCAATCACCGGAAATATAAAACCCTCACACCGCGCAATCACCGGAAATATAAAACCCTCACACCGCGCAATCACCGGAAATATAAAACCCCCACACCGCGCAATCACCAGAAATATAAAACCCCTCACACCGTGCAATCACCGGAAATAGAACCCCTCACACCGCGCAATCACCGGAAATATAACCCCCCCCACACCGCGCAATCACCGGAAATATAAACCCCCCCCACACCGCGCAATCACCGGAAATATAAACCCCTCACACCTCGCAATCACCGGAAATATAAAACCCCTCACACCGCGCAATCACCGGAAATATAAAACCCCTCACACAGCGCAATCACCGGAAATCTAAAACCCCTCACACCGCGCAATCACCGGAAATCTAAAACCCCTCACACCGCGCAATCACCGGAAATCTAAAACCCCTCACACCGCGCAATCACCGGAAATATAACCCCTCACACCGCGCAATCACCGGAAATATAACCCCTCACACCGCGCAATCACCGGAAATTTAACCCCTCACACCGCGCAATCACCGGAAATATAAACCGCGCAATCACCGGAAATATAAACCGCGCAGTCACCGGAAATATAAACCCCTCACACTGCGCAATCACCGGAAATATAAAACCCCTCACACCGCGCAATCACCGGAAATATAAAACCCCTCACACCGCGCAATCACCGGAAATATAAAACCCCTCACACCTCGCAATCACCGGAAATATAAACCCCCCCACACCGCGCAATCACCGGAAATATAAACCCCCTCACACCGCGCAATCACCGGAAATATAAAACGTTCTGTCTCACATTTTTGCAACGCAAAACTGTTTTATTATTTTAACAAATCGTTCTTTCCTTGTAGAAAATAAATATATAAATTTGGTATCGCCGTGATCGTATTGACCCGGAGAATAAAGGTAACGAGTCATTTTTCATGCGTGGTGAACGCCCCAAAAACTAAACCCAAAAACAACAGGAGTCACTGCTTTTTCTGGTATTCCATCCCACAATTTGTTTTATTTTTCCCAGTACATTAACCCCTTAAGGACGCAGCCTAGTATTGGCCTAAAGGCTGGATTCACATGAGCCTGTGCTTTTTGCGCACGCAAAAAACGCAGAGTTTTGCCTGCGCAAAAGGCACTTGACACCTCCGTTTGTCATCACCATATGATGCGTGGCTGCGTGCTTTTCGCTCAGCCGCCATCATTATGACACTCCATTTGGATGTTTGTAGACATAAAAGCAAGTTTCACTGCTGTTGCGCGAATAACGCGCCTCCCACGGAAGTGCTTCCGTGTGACATGCGTGGTTTTCACGCACCCATTGACTTCAATTGGTGCGTGATGCGCGAAAAACGCTGAAAGAACGGACATGCTGTGACTTTTACGCAGCGGACTAACGCTACTGTCTGCACGGCCCCATAAAATAATATAGGTCCGTGCGACGCGCTTGAAAATCACGCGCTTTGCACGGACGTATATCACGTTCGTCTGAATAAGCCCTAAGGCTCAGAGCCCATTTTTCAAATCTGACATATTTCACTTTATGTGGTAATAACGTCGGAATGCTTAAACCTACCCAAGCGATTCTGAGTTTGTTTTCTCGTGACACATTGGGCTTCATGTTCGTGGTAAAATTTGGTCGATACATTCAGTGTTTATTGGTGAAAAATTGCAAAATTGAGAGAAAATTTTGAAAAAATAGCATTTTTCTGAATTTTAAATGCATCTGCTTGTAAAACAGACGGTTATACCACCCAAAATAGTTACTAGTTCACATTTCCCATATGTCTACTTTAGATTGGCATCGTTTTTTGAACATTCTTTTATTTTTCTTGGACGTTACAAGACTTAGAACATAAACAGCAATTTCTCATATTTTTAAGAAAATTTAAAAAGCCTTTTTTTTAAGGTACTTCTTCAGATCTGAAGTGGATTTGAGGGGCCTATGTATTAGAAACCCCCATAAAACACCCCATTTTAAAAACTAGACCCCTCAAAGTATTCAAAACAGCATTTAGAAAGTTTTTTTTTTAACCCTTTAGGCATTTCACAGGAATTAAAGCAAAGTGGAGGTGAAATTTGCAAATTTCATTTTTCTTGCTGAATTTCTATTTTATTCCATTTTTTTTCTGTAACACAGAAGGTTTTACCAGATAAACACTACTAAATATGTATTGTCCAGATTCTGCAGTTTTTAGAAATGTCCCACATGTGGCTCTAGTGCGCTCGTGGACTAAAACACAAGCCCTAGAAGCAAAGAAGCACCTAGTGCATTTTGGGGCCTCTTTTTTTATTAGAATATATTTTAGGCAGCATGCCAGGTTTGAAGAGGTGTTGAGGTGCCAAAACAGTAGGAATCCCCCAATAGTGACCCCATTTTGGAAACTGCACCCCTCAAGCAATTCATTTATGGTTGTTGTTAGCATTTTGACCGCACAGTTTTTTCACAGCATCTATTTGAATTGGGCTGTGAAATTAAAAAAATTACATTTTTTCCAATAAGATGTCATTTTTGATCCAAATGTCAAATTTTCACAGGGAACAAAATACCCCATTTTTTTGCCCAATTTGTCCTTAGTGCAGCAATACCCCATTTGTTGTGATAAACTGCCGTTTGGGCCCATGGCAGGACTCGGAAGGAAAGGACCACCATTTGGCCTACTGAAGCTTTTCTGGTGTGAAGTCATGTATGCAGAACCCCTGAGGTACCAGTACAGTTAAAACCCCCAAGAAGTGACCCCATTTTAAATGCTTAGCAGATGGTGCAGAGTGGGATTTGCAATTTTCTATATATATATATATATATATATATGCAATTTCAGTGTCCGATATATTGTGCCCAGCATGCGCGACCGGAGATATACACCCCATAAACTGTAATGTGGGTTCTCCTGGGTACGGCAATACCCTACATGTGACTGTTATCAGCTGCCTGGGTACACAGCAGGGCCCAGAGGGGAAAGATGAGGAGGGGTAAGCTGTGCGGAGGGCATCAGGGTAAATTAAAAATTGAGGGAGGTAATGATAAATTTTAAAACACTCTTTCATACAGAGCCCTGGTTTTTCGGGACACGTGTCACATTGATATATTGTTTACCTCCTTATCCCCCTCTTATAGCAGACTTTGCACCTCTTTTGACTTTTTCCCTTCTTGCCAGTTTGGGGAACTTCTCCTGGAAAGTGTTGCCCTGGTACGATGCGTGTGGCCCCGCTTCCAGAAGTACTGGGTGTCCCCCTTCTTGGTCCCTACAGATTAGGTTCTTGATAACCACCTCTTGAAATTCCAGGAAAGTTCCCGTCTGGCCTGTACATCGACGTAGCACGTACACATTGTACAAAGCCATCTG
Source organism: Rhinoderma darwinii (assembly GCF_050947455.1). Lineage (NCBI taxonomy): Eukaryota > Metazoa > Chordata > Amphibia > Anura > Rhinodermatidae > Rhinoderma > Rhinoderma darwinii. The sequence goes on along the minus strand of NC_134687.1, from coordinate 643,912,847 downwards.
TATGATGTGCACAAACAGCTTCTTATACCACACCGCATGGCGCTGTAGGGCTTCAGGACTTGATCTGACAAGTCCACACCTCCCATGTACCTATTGTAGTCCAGGATGCAGTCTGGTTTGGGGGGTCTCAGTACTGGTACCTCTTACAGGTACATGGGTATTGGTGTGGCCATGTATTGTCAATACAAGGAAATCTCTCTTGTCCTTTGTACTTGACACACAATATGTTGCTGCTGGATTGTGCCCTTCTCTCACCCCTTCTGAGTGTTTGCCCAAGCAGAGTCTTAGGGAGGCCTCTCAGATTTCTTCTAGCAGTGCCTCATGCCGCAGTACTTCTGGAAGCGAGGCACTTGAAGAGTGGGACGCTGGTATAAAAATTATCCAGGTAGAGGTGGTAACCCTGGTCCAGCAGTGGGTGCACCAAATCCCACACAATTTTTGCATTAATTCCCAGTAAGGGGGGGGGGGGGCATTCTGGGGGCTGAATACTGCTGACCTTCCCTTCATATATCTTAAATTTGTAGGTATAGCCTGATGCACTCTCGCACAGCTCATACATCTTCACGCCATACCTTGCCCTCTTACCCGGCAGGTACTGGCGGAATTGAAGTCTCCCTTTAAAATGTACCAAGGACTCATCAATAGAAATACACTTCTCGGGGGTGAATGCTTGGGAAAACCGGGCACTGAAATGGTCTAATAGGGGTCTCAGTTTGTACAAACGGTCAATACTGGGGTCATCTCGGGGTGGGCACGGCTCATTATCAGCATAATGTAAGAAGCGAAGTATTGCCTCATAATGCATTCTGGACATGACCATGCGGTACATCGGGGTGTGGTATAAGATGTCCGTGCTCCAGTAGGTCTTAATGGACGGCTTTTTCAAAAGCCCCATGCTCAAGTGAAGTCCCCAGAACTTGCCTAACTCTGCTGCATCTACAGGGGTCCACCTGTGGGATTGGGCATAAAATGATGTGGCGTTCTTAGTAATATACTGTTGGGCATATAAATTAGTCTGGGAGACCATAAGATCTATAAAGTCATCAGTGAAGAAGTTGAACTTGAAAAAGTCCATTTCACTGAGCCCTTCCGTATTAAATTTTATCCCTGAGCTGCCCGTGTACTCTGGGATTTGGGGCTCATAAATGTCTGGTGTGGGGGTCCAAATGGGGTCATTTCGGTCTGGGGCTTCAACTGCAGTGGTGGTCCTGGGGCGTCTCCTTTCACTGGATGAGGAGGTGGATAAATAAAACAGTCTCACCATCTCACGACTCTGTGTCTGAGGCAAGAAAAGAATATGCCTCTTCAGCAGTAAATGTCCGTTGGGACATGATTGATTACTTCCCTAGCTAGGAGCAATAGGCTGCTACCTAAACCAGCCAAAAAAATTGGTGTTTTTATAGAACGAGTGGACTTCCCTGAGACTAAACCTAACTAGGGCGAGGGTACCTAACACTAAACCTAACTAGATTTTATTTGAACTTCCCTGAGACTAAATCTAACTACGGCGACTATTCCCTGACACTAAACCTAACTAGATTATTCCGACCTTCCCTAACACTAAACTTAACTACGGTGACGGTGTATTAAAGAGGCTCTATCACCAGATTTTGCAACCCCTATCTGCTATTGCAGCAGATAGGCGCTGCAATATAGATTACAGTAACGTTTTTATTTTTAAAAAACGAGCATTTTTGGCCAAGTTATGGCCATTTTTGTAGTTATGCAAATGAGGCTTGCAAAAGTACAACTGGGCGTGTTTAAAAGTAAAAGTCCAAGTGGGCGTGTATTATGTGCGTACATCGGGGCGTGTTTACTACTTTTACTAGCTGGGCGTTCTGACGAGAAGTATCATCCACTTCTCTTCACAACGCCCAGCTTCTGGCAGTGCAGACACAGCCGTGTTCTCGAGAGATCACGCTGTGTCGTCACTCACAGGTCCTGCATCGTGTCAGACGAGCGAGGACACATCGGCACCAGAGGCTACAGATGATTCTGCAGCAGCATCGGCGTTTGCAGGTAAGTAGCTACATCGACTTACCTGCTAACGCCGATGCTGCTGCAGAATCAACTGTAGCCTCTGGTGCCGATGTGTCCGACACGATGCAGGACCTGTGGGTGACGTCACAGATCTGCACTGTCAGAAGCTGGGCGTTATGAAGAGAAGTGGATGATACTTCTCATCAGAACGCCCAGCTAGTAAAAGTAGTAAACACGCCCCGATGTACGCACATAATACACGCCCACTTGGACTTTTACTTTTAAACACACCCACTTGGGCTTTTGCAAGCCTCATTTGCATAAATACAAAAATGGTCATAACTTGGCCAAAAATGCTCGTTTTTTAAAAATAAAAACGTTACTGTAATCTACATTGCAGCGCCGATCTGCTGCAATAGCAGATAGGGGGTGCAAAATCTGGTGACAGAGCCTCTTTAATCTAACCAGTTAAATTGTCTAAATTAACAGTATTTTTTTATTTTTTTATTTTTTTATTTTTATATATGTTTTTTTTTTTTGTTTTATAAAGAAAATAAATAATCCCCAGACAAAGAAATTGGTCCTGAAGACTAGGAAGTGGTCAGTGATATGAGATCACTGAACAAAAACGTGGGAGGAACACAAGGAGAAAGGGTAGTGGATGGGAGAGGTGGGATACAGGAAAAAGTTTTTTTTTTTTTTTAGTCTTTTTTTTTTATTTTTTGTAGGTCTTCTTTTCTCTCTCTCGCTCTCGCGCTCTCTCATATATATCACACAACCGCTCTGTACGCCTCGCGCTATCCAACAGAGGAGGTCGGGTGCGGCAGGATGTGATGTCAGGGAGAGGAAGTGAAGAGATCGATCGCCACTATTGGACAGTTACTTACTAACTGACCAATAGTGGCGATCATCGCGACAGGTCCCGGCATATTGAGCTGTGATAGCATGCTGTCGGAAACAGCAGCTGTCACAGCTCGTGCACGCGCCGATGGAAAATGGCGATGCATTTTCCCTGCGGCATAATATTCCGTCGCTGAGCGCGAACGTAGTGGTCAGTGCAACGGAATATTACGTTGCTGAGCGCGAAGGGGTTAAGGCTCAGAGCCCATTTTTCAAATCTGACATATTTCACTTTTTGTGGTAATAACTTCGGAATGCTTAAACCTATCCAAGCGATTCTGAGATTGTTTTCTCGTAAGACATTGGGCTTCATGTTAGTAGTAAAATTTGGTAGATATACTCATGCACGCTGAACTGGCGGGACCTTCTGCAGATGCACGCTGGACGGCTGGTTTCCATGAGCTGTGGTTGGTGTCTGTCATTCAGATGTGAACAGTCTACAAGGAATAGGGGAATATTGTAATAAATAAGAACTTTAGATGTCTCTGAAGATCCAGGATTTCTGAGGTAACTCCTAATATCTGTAAAAATTCTATTAGGGGGTGTATTAATTCATAAAGGGCATCTGTCACATTGACCACCAGTCTGATCTGTTGGCAGCAGATTATATAGCAGGAGGACCTGAGCAGATTGTGTCTCTCCATTCACTTCTATAGGAGTTACAGGAACCGCCTAACAAGGCCACCCAGAGGTGGAGCCGCATCTATCAGACATTTCTGGCATATCCTGGGGAGAAATGTCCGTGTTGGGAATACCCCTTTATTCCATGTGGTGACGGCTCTGAGAAGATGTTTCTCTCAATGATGAATAAGTGAGGTTCTGTATGTCACACATGATGTCCCCTGTATGATCTCCATCTTCTCCTTTCTTCATAAAGACGTCTGCAGTACTAGATCCTCCAGTTCCTCCAGTTTTCTCATCTTCTCCTCCACAACGTTCCTTCCCCTGAATGACCCATCAAGGATGGACAAGGACAGGAATGAGATGAGCAGAAGAATATTAGACTTCACCTTGGAGATCATCTACCTGTTGAGCGGAGAGGTAAACTTTTCTACATTATAGAACAAGTCCCACATAGGGAAGGGACAATACATAATAGGAAGTAATAGGAAGAATCCGGTGTCCTGTATAACAGCGTCCAGACCTTCCAAGTGACGTCAAGAAGCTGAAGGTCAGCCACCAATATGGTCAGTTATGTGTCATGTCACCAATGCAGCAATAGTAATGTTGTAGAGCAATGAGAATGACCAGGAACCAGGAGGATCAGGATGACCTCTATATAGAAACATAGGAGATGACGGCAGGAGGAGAGCACATGGTCCATCTAGTCCCCCCAATATTATTTCCTTTTTCGTTTTGGCCTCGTTCTATTTTCTGAATGTCTTTTTGTAGGTGAGGTCTCCAGTATTACAGATGTGGGGGCACTAGAGGTCTATACAGCAGGGTCACAATCTCCCTCTTTTTACTGAGGGGGGAATACTGTGTTCAGTTCTCTAAGTGTCTCTCTCCATACAAAGGAGTACACAATAGTGAAGAAGACATCGGGTGACTGTACGACTCCCATCATCCATGAGTCAGGAGGATGGAGCAGTAGTCCCATCACAGAGCCTCCCCCTCACTCCCGGATACATGAGAAGAAGATCTTAGAACTGATTTACAAGATGACTGAGCTGCTGACTGGAGAGGTGACACTGCTGGGAATGCTGGGAAATTCTACAGTAACAGCACTGGAGGTGTCTGGGTGATGACTGTATCATTGTGTGTGTCAGGTTCCTATAAGGAGTCAGGATGTCACTGTCTATCTCTCCATGGAGGAGTGGGAGTATCTAGAAGGACACAAGGATCTGTACGAGGCGGTCATGATGGACTATCGGCCGCGCACATCACAAGGTAAGAAGAGACAGATATATTGTCATGAACAAGTACACAGTAAACAGTGAGGTCCTTGTTCTTCCCAAACCTCTGTCCCTACCTACTTTTACGACTCGACCTAAACGACGGCGCACGACTGGGCGGCGTTCCCTATACTGGTACAAGTGAAACTGACAAACCGATAAGACAGAGACAGTACGAAATAACAAAGGGTCACCTGGGAAGTACATGGAGGAAGAGGCAGGGCAATTGCGCCGCGGACAAGTCCAGGCGCAAAAGGCGGAGTCAGGCAGGCAGGGTCAAACCGGGAGAGTGCGGAAAAAACTAAAGTCAGAAGGCAAAGAGAAGTCACAAGAAGTCAAAAAGCAAGACGCTCCGGGGAGTCTGAAACAAGGGAAAGCACCAGGCAAGGAAACTGTAGTTACTGACGAAGGCCAACTATCCCAGGCTGAACTAAATAAGGAGGTGGCTGGAGCTCAGGAACATCAGCCAGGCTTTGATTGGCCTGACGATCCTGAGCTCCTATTGGCTGCAAACTGCCTCAGTCTGCCAGGCCGGGCGACACCGGAGCGAGTAACTCTCGATGTCCTGGAGACCAAGGGAGCCGCAGACAGAGAGTACGTGACATATATATTGGCATTACTGTTGGCACAGGCTGGCACTGGCGGCCATGTTGGGAACACCAGCTGTAATTTACTTTACCCATCTGTGCACATTTGTGCGGAGGGTGATTCATGTGTGGAACAAGAAAATCATGGGAGTCTCCTTGTAATATTTGTCCCACCACAGACAACGTGGTTTGTTGTACACATCACTTTGGTTAATCCCTGAAACCTTCCGGTTTTTTATACGTTGGATCACCATACACAGCCACGTGAGTCTTCTCCTTCCAGGGTGATAGCAGCCCACACGTCATGATGTCGTCTCTTTTAGACCACGCCCATATGTTAAAAAAACATTCGGGTAAGCCCGGTCAACTTCAGCCAGAGTTCAGGAGAACAACAGCTTCCGACATGTCACTCCACTTACCCTGACTCTGAGGATCACAATGTAAATACATAAAGAACGGCACTTTCTCCACGTCTAAATGTCAGAACTCTTGCTGCAATAAATAAAAACGGTAACATTTACGGCGGCAACTAACGGGCTTTATTCCGATGCAATAGCCTTTTTACGGCGCTGCATCGGAATAAATAAACAGAGCAGGGAGACTTTAAATCTCCCTCTCAGCTACCAGAGGTAGCTGAGGGCTGGGGGCATCCCTGCTCGAACGGGTGAGATCGATATCCGTATCGATCTAACTCGTTTAACCCTTCAGATGCAGCGCTCAATAGCAAGCGCCGCATCTGAGTGGTTTTGGAGAGAGGGAGGGAGCTCCCCCTCACCCCACCGACACCCGGCGATAAGATCGCCTAGTTTCTGTGTCTCCGGTGGCAATAAAGGCCCCCAGGTCTGCCTGTAGTAAATGCCTTCTAGGTCATGTCTCTGGCATGGTCTAGCAGATGCCTGTCCGTTTTACACGGACAGGCATAATACATTGCAATACAGAAGTATTGCAGTGTATTATAAATGCGATCGTAGGTTCGCATAGTGCAGTCCCCAAGTGGGACTAGTAAAAAAGTAAAAACAAAAAGTTTAATAAAAAGTGTTAAAAAAATAAAAATGAAAAACCCACTTTTTCCCCTTACAAACTGCTTTATTATTAAAAAACAAAATAAAGTTACACATATTTGGTATCGCCGCGTCCGTAACGACCCTGACTATAAAGCCATTACATCATTTAACCCCTTCCCGCACCTTGACGTTAATGCACGTCAATGTGTGCAGTAAGTTTGCGCACCTTGACGTGCAGTAACGTCAGTGCTTTGACAGTTAACCGCTGCGCGGCGCTACTCCGCAGCGGCGGTTAACTGTGCAGGGTGTCTGCCCTGCATTCCCCGTTGCCGATCAGCGGCCCATCGCCGCTGATTTCGGCAGTTAACCCCTTAATTGCGGCGTTCGATTTTGAACGCCGCAATTAAGGTGTTTAGCGCCGATCGGCAGCCCCCATGTGAAATCACGGGGGCTGGCGATGGTACCCATGGCAACCGGACGCCAGACAATGGCTTCCGGGCTGCCATGTACAGAAGCCTATGAGGACCAGCTGGAGGGTGGTCGTCGTAGGCTTCCTGTCAGTGTGACTGTCACGTCACAATGATAGTTAGAATACACTACACTACGTGTGTAGTGTAATGTATTCCAGCAGCGATCAAATCTGCAAGTCGAAGTGTCCCCTGGTGGGACAAGTGAAAAAAGTAAAAAAAAGAATAAAAATGTTTTAAAAAAAGTGTAAAAATAAAAGTTATAAGTGACATAAACAAGAACTGCTTATTTTCCTATAATAAGACTTTTATTATAGGAAAAAAAAGTACACATATTTGGTATCGCCACGTTCGCAACGACCCCAACTATAAAACTATAATATTATTTTTCCCGGACGGTGAACACCGTAAAAAAAATAAACGAAAAACAATGCCAGAATCACTATTTTTTGATCACCACCCCTCCCAAAATATACAATAAAAAGTGACCAAAAAGTCGCATGTACGCCAAAATAGTACCGATACAAACTACAACCCGTCCCGCAAAAAACAAGCCCTTACACAGCTTTTTGACTAAAAATAAAAAAAATGTATGGCTCTCAGAATATCCCAGATTATGGCGATGCAAAATGTGCAGTGTTCCAAAAGCAGATAAGATCGGGCGCCATTTATAAGTGCAACACAGGCCACATATCTGCGGATTATTATTTATTTACACCATTATTATACCCTCTTATTATGCCCCTGATGTACTCTGCCCAGTCTACATTTGCCCCCACATTATAAACTGAAATATCAGCAAAACGCCAGAGCTACTACCAAGCAAAATCTGCGCTCCAAAAGCCAAATGGCGCTCCCTCCCTTCTGAGCCCTACAGCGTGCCCAAACAGCCATTTACGTCCACCGATATGGCATCGCCATACCCGGGAGAACCCAGTTAATATTTTATGAGGTATTTGTGGCACAAACTGGGCACAACATATAGTGCACTAAAATGGCACATCAGTGGAAAATTGTAATTCTCACTCTACACCATCCGCTGCGCATTAAACCCTTCGCGCACCATGACTTAATAGCATGTCCTGGTGTGGGGGGTGATATATGGAGCGTCTCACGCACTGAGCCCGCGCCATACGCTGCGGGTGTCAGCTGTGTATTACAGCTGACGCCCGGGACTAACGGACAGAAACGACGATCGCGCTGTTACAGGAGCCTGTAAAAATGATATTATACTGCAATACATTAGTATTGCAGTGTATTCTACCAGTGATCTAACGATTGCTGGTTCAAGTCTCCCAGGGGGACTAATAAAATGTGTAAAAACAAAAGTAAATAGTTATTATTAGTGGAAAAAATTAAATAAATTATTTAAAGTCCAAAAAGAAACCCTTTTCACATTTTTTCTCTAAAGTAATGTAAAAAAATACACAAAATAGGTATCGCTGCGTCCGTAAAAGTCCAACCTATTAGAATATACCATTATTGAACTCGCACGGTGAACGCCGTGAAAAATAAAGAATTTTAAACTGCAAAATCACAGTTTTTTGGTCACCGTCGCTCTACCATAAAATGTAATAAAAAGTGCTCAAAAAGTCTTATGTACCAAAAAATTGTACCAATAAAAACTACAGCTCGTCCCGCCAAAAATAAGCCTTCACACCGCTCTATTGACGGAAAAATAAAAAAGTTATGGCTCTCGGAAAGCGGGGAGAAAAAAAGAAAAAGCAAAACATGGATCAGTTCGGAAAGGGTTAATTACTTTCTAATGAAAAAAACATTTATTACCACATGTGGAGTATTGCCGTACTCGGGAGAAATTGCTTTACAAATGTTGGGGTGCATTTTCTCCTTTATCCTTTGTGAAATTGAAAAAATTCAACATTTTAGTGGAAATAATGTTGATATTAATTTTCACGGCCTAATTCTAATAAATTCTGTAAAAGACGTGTGGGGCCTAAATGCTCACTATACCCCTAGATAAATTCCTTAAGTGGTGTAGTTTCCCAAATGTGGTTACTTTTGGGGGGCTTCCACTGTTTTGGTCCCTCGGGGGCTTTGCAAATTCGACATGACACCCAAAAACTATTCCAGCTAAATTTGAGCTCCAAAAGCCAAATAGCGCGCCTTCCCTTCTAAGCCCCGGTGTGGGTCCAAACAGCAGTTTATTACCACATATGGGGTATTTACGTAATCAGGAGAAATTGTTTTACAAATGTTGGGGTGCTTTTTTTCCTTCTAAAAATTTAAAATGTCTAAGGTCTTACAGAAAAAAAGGAGATTTTTACCTTTACAGACTAATTCCAATGAATTCAGCAAAACAACTGTGGGGTCAAAATGCTAACTTTACTCTTAGAAAAATTCCTTGAGGGGTGTAGTTTCCAAAATGGGGTCACTACTGGGGGGTTTCCACGGTTTTCATCCCTCCAGTGCATTGCAAACGCGACACGGCACTGAAAACTATTCCAGCAAAATCAGAAATCCAAAATCCAAATGGTGCGCCTTCTCTTCTGAGGCCTGCTGTGGGTCCAAACAGCAGTTTATTACCACATATGGGGTATTGCTATAATCGGAAGAAATTGCTTTACATGTGTTGGGGTGTTTTTTCTACTTTATTGCTTGTAAAAATTTAAAATGTCTACGTTTTTTCACAAAAAAAGAAGATTTTCATCTTCACATACTAATTCAAATTAATTTAGCAAAAAAACTCTGGGTTCAAAATGCTAACTATACCCATAGATAAATTCCTTGAGGGGTATAGTTTCCAAAATGGGGTCTCTTTTGGGGGGTCTTTACTGTTCTGGTACCACAAGACCTATTCAAATCTGACATGGTGCCTAAAATATATTCTAAAAAAAGGAGGCCCCAAAATCCACTAGGTGCTTCTGAGGCCTGTGTTTCAGTCCATTACCGCACTAGGGCCACATGTGGGATATTTCTAAAAAACTGCAGAATCTGGGCAGTAAATATTGAGTTGCATTTCTTGGGTAAAACCTTCTGTGGTACAGAAAAAATGCATTACAAATGAATTTTCGAAAAAAAAAATAATTTGTAAATTTCACCTCTACTTTGCTTTAATTCTTGTGAAACGCTTAAAGGGTTAAAACACTTTCTGAATGCTGTTTTGAATACTTTGAGGTGTGCAGTTTTCAAAATGGGGTGATTTATGGGGACTTTCTAATATTTAGGGCCCTCAAAGCCACTTCAGAACTGAACTGGTCCCTGAAAAAATAGGCTTTTGAAATTTTCTTGAAAATGTGAGAAATTGCTGCTAAAGTTCTAAGCCTTGTAACGTCCTAGAAAAATAAGAGAATGTTCAAAAAACGATGCAAACATAAAGTAGACATATGGGAAATACAATGCTAATTTTTTGCTAATTTTCTCTAAATCTTGGTGTTTTTTACAAATAAATATTGAATTTATCGACCAAATTTTTTTCCTAACAAAGTACAATATGTCACGAGAAAACAATCTCAGAATCACTTGGATAGGCAAAAGCATTCCGGAGTTATTACCACATAAAGTGACACGTCAGATTTGAAAAATCGGCTTCTTCCTGAAGGCCAAAACAGGCTCAGTCCTGAAGGGGTTAACCCGCACGGTGAACGTCGTAAAAAATAAAATAAAAAACAATGCAAAAATTGTTGTTTTCTTTGAATCCTGCTTTAAATTTTTTTGGGTAAAAACTGATCAAAAAGTCGCATTTACTCCAAAATGGTACCGATAAAAAGTACAAGTCGTCCCGCAAAAAAAAAACCCTCATACAACTGCATCGGCGAAAACAATAAAATAGTTACGGCTCTTCATATATGGAGACACAAAAACAAATAATTTTGAAAAAAAGGGTTTTCACTGTGTAAAAGTAGTAGAATATACAAAATAAATTTGGTATCGTTGCAATCGCAAAAACCCGCTGAATAAAGTTATTGTGTTATTTATACCACACGGTAAACGGCGTAGATTTAAGACGTGAAAAAGAGTGGTGAAATTGCAGGTTTTTTTTTCTATTCCCCCCCCCCCCCCTCCCCAAAAAAAGTTAATAAAAGCTAATCAATAAATTCTATGTACCCCAAAATGGTGCTATTAAAAATTACATTATAAGTGCCCTATCTCCTATATAAGTAAAGAGGCTGTCACCACATTATAAGTGCCCTATCTCCTATATAAGTAAAGAGACTCTGTCACCACATTATAAGTTTCCTATCTCCTATATAAGTAAAGAGGCTGTCACCACATTATAAGTGTCCTATCTCCTATATAAGTAAAGAGGCTGTCACCACATTATAAGTGTCCTATCTCCTATATAAGTAAAGAGGCTCTGTCACCACATTATAAGTGTCCTATCTCCTATATAAGTAAAGAGACTCTGTCACCACATTATAAGTTTCCTATCTCCTATATAAGTAAAGAGGCTCTGTCACCACATTATTAAGTTCGTGCATGAAATCATAAAAGGTGTTAATGTCACCATCCCACAGGAGGAGAATATCATCAATATATCTCCCCCAGAATAGGATGCCACATCCTATTCTGGGGGAGATATATTGATGATATTCTCCTCCTGTGGGATGGTGACATTAACACCTTTTATGATTTCATGCACGAACTTAATACCAATCATATTGGTATGAAGTTCACCTATGTCATTCATCAAAAAGAAATTATTTTCTTGGATCTTAAAATCTCCTTGGACCCTGTTGGTGGTGTCCATACTGACATTTCACGTAAGTCCACTGCGACTAACAGCCTCTTACACTGGGATAGTTATCATCCACCTGCCCTCAAAAAGGGAATCCCTATTGGACAATATCTCCGTGCCAAACGGAACTGTTCCGACGATGAGGCTTTTGAACTGGAATGCAATGGTTTATTTATCAAATTCCTGGCTCGTGGCTACCCCAGAAAATGGCTACATAAAGCCTATGCCAGGGCTAGAGCCACTGAAAGAAAAGAACTACTATATGAACATAAACCCACAACCAGGCATCATCCAACCATTGCTGCCCAATCTAGTGGCACAACCAGTATTAGATGTATAGGCACTTTTGACACTGGCTCACAACAGGTCCGTGAGATCCTAGATCGCCATTGGCCAATTCTTTTGTCCGACCCTGATCTTCAGGGAGTCATACCATCTATCCCTTCTATTACATATCGTAGAGGTAGGAACTTACGCGACTACCTAGTGCATAGTCATCACACTGGACCGATCACTGCATCTAAGAATTGGCTAAGGACGTCCGTCATTGGTTCCCACTCCTGTGGCCGTTGTTCCTTTTGTCATTTAATGCCTACCATTAAACAATTTACCAATCCAGTCGATAATAGAACATACCAGGTTAGACAATTCATCAATTGTCAGAGCAAGGGGGTTGTTTACATTGCTAAATGTCCCTGTCCTAAGTTCTATGTGGGTAAGACCATACAGGAACTGAGGAGAAGAATATCAAAACATCTAAGTACTATAAATAATAAGGAAGAAACATCCCTATCTAGGCATATACACAACGTTCACGGAGGAGATACTCGCTCGTTACAATTTTGGGGTATCACTAAGGTCAAACTCGGTCCCAGAGCTGGTAACCTGGACCGTAAACTGTTACAAGAGGAAGCACGCTGGATCCATCGTCTGGGATCCCTCAGCCCAGGGGGCTTGAATGAGGGATTTACCTATACAGCATTTCTATGAACCTCATACGTGGCCACTACATACTACTATTATTAAGATCAAGGACACTATATTCTACTATTTAGTCACTAATGCTTCTGACCAATATGTCCTTTATATGTCTCATTACATTGATCCTCTGTTATTGAACCTTACTTGTATGTCGTCTGACATGCAGTCTTTACCAATTGACCTACTGACTATAGATAAGATATACTTATTGCTTAGCCTAGTCTAGACTACACTGTTAATTGACACATCGGCTTGTCCGTCACTTCGTCGGACATATTGTACATTATAGATGGCTACTTGAACTGTGTTAGCTCTTTAAACTGTCTAACAATACCTGTACCGTGCGGGCATTATGGGCTTGGTATCTCGGCTTCGCTGACTGCCGGCCTCTTGTGCCTAGACGACCTACTGTGTCATCACGAGTTAGCTCCACTCATTCCCCACCACATAAATATTCTTATTGCCACTATGTCAGCCCCTGACATTTGGGAATTTGTCTATCACTCTATCTTTTCCCAATACGCATGTCCATTGAGCTTAATAGCTCCACGGCAAATTACTCTATCACCTGCTTTTGCCCTCATACGCATGCGTGCTTTGCTATGCCCTCATTGGTCACATAGGGTGGCTGCTTATTGGTGGTGTGGCATGCCCGTCACAGAACGGGGGGCTCGTTCTCTGCTCACTCTGTGATTGGCCCTACGCCAATCAATAGAACATGTGGAGAAACTCCATTACATATTTAAACAGGGCCATCTCGCCGCGCGCTGTCATTAGCCCCGATACCCCTGAAGACGCTACTTCGTAGCGAAACATGTCGGGGGGGCTTCTAATCTAATTTTAAACACGTGTCCTGCTGACTCTTAGAATTGAACGGTTGGTCTGGTGCTGCGTGCTGCAGCCGTCAGCTCCAGGCTTTCTATACCTTGCACTAAGCTGATTGCAGTCAGCAACGGACTCTAATTTTTAAATTATATGTAGTCTGTCCTTCCTTGCATAAATTTAATAAATACTTTGTTATTTTCTAATTGTTAGTTGGAAAACAGGGCTTCTGTTGCCGGCAGGCAATAAATTTATTTCAATTTAACCAATACGCCCACCAACTATAGGGGTCCTCCCCCTTGTGTGTATCATTTTTTAAATCTGACATATTTCAGTTTATGTGGTAATAACTTCGGAATGCTTAAACTTATCCAAGCGAATCTGATATTTTTTATCGTGACACATTGGGCTTTATGTTAGTGGTAAAATTTGTTCGATTATATTCAGTGTTTATTTGTGAAAAACTGCAAAATTGAGAGAAAATTTTGAAAAAATAGAATTTTTCTGAATTTTAAATGCATCTGCTTGTAAAACAGACGGTTATACCACCCAAAATAGTTACTAGTTCACATTTCCCATATGTCTACTTTAGATTGGCATCACTTTTTGATCATTATTTTATTTTTCTTGGACGTTACAAGGCTTAGAACATAAACAGCAATTTCTCATAATTTTTAAGAAAATTTCAAAAGCCTTTTTTTTAAGGTACCTCTTGAGTTCTGAAGTGGCTTTAAGGGGCCTATGTATTAGAAACCCTCATAAAGCACCCTATTTTAAAAACTAGACCCCTCAAAGTATTCAAAACAGCATTTAGAAAGTTTTTTTTAACCCATTTCACAGGAATTAAAGCAAAGTGGAGTTGAAATTTGCAAATTTCATTTTTCCTGCTGAATTTCTATTTTATTCCATTTTTTTCTTCTGTAACACAGACGGTTTTACCAGAGAAATACTACTAAATATGTATTGTCCAGATTCTGCAGTTTTTAGAAATGTCCCACATGTGGCCCTACTGCGCTCGTGGACTAAAACACAGGCCCCAGAAGCAAAGAAGCACTTAGTGCATTTTGGGGCCTCTTTTTTTTATTAGAATATATTTTAGGCAGCATGCCAGGTTTGAAGAGGTGTTGAGGTGCCAAAACAGTAGGAATCCCCCAATAGTGACCCCATTTTGGAAACTACACCCCTCAAGGAATTCATTTATGGTTGTTGTTACCATATTGACCACACAGTTTTTTCACAGCACGTATTTGAATTGGGCTGTGAAATTTAAAAAATGAAATTTTTCCCAATAAGATGTCATTTTTGATAAAAATGTCTTATTTTCACAAGAAATAAAATACCCCATTTTGTTGCCCAATTTGTCCTGAGTGCAGCAATACCCCATTTGTGATGTTAAACTTCCGTTTGGACCCGTGGGAGGGCTCAGAAGGGAAGGAGCGCTGTGTGTTCTTTGGAGTCCAGATTTTGCTGGATTGGTTTTCGGGTGCCATGTCGCATTTGCAGAGCCCCAGAGGTATCAAAGCAATAGAAACCCACTAGAAGTGACATTTTGGAAGCTACACCCCTTAAGGCATTATTCTAGAGGTGTAGTGAGCATTTTTATCCCACAGGTATTGTCTTAAAGGTAATGCGCAGCAGATGGTGCAGTGTGAGATTTGCATTTTCTATGTGTATGTGTGTATGTATGTATGTATATGTATATATATATATATATATATATATATATATATATATATACCATTTCAGTGTACGATATATTGTGCCCAGCATGCGCCACCGGAGATATACACCCCATAAACTGTAATGTAGGTTCTCCTGGGTACGGCAATACCCTACATGTGGCTGTTCCCAGCTGCCTGGGCACACGGCAGGGCTTAGAAGGGAAAGATGAGGGGGATAAGCTGTGCAGAGTGCGTCAGGGTAGATTAAAAATCTAAGGGATCTATAATAAATTTTAAAACACTTTTTTTTTCATACAGAGCCCTGGTTTTTTGGGACACGTGTCACATTGATATATTGTTTCCCTCCTTATCCCCCTCTTACAGCAGACTTTGCACCTCTTTTGACTTTTTCCCTTCTTGCCAGTTTGGGGAACTTCTCCTGGAAAGTGTTGCACTGGTACGATGCGTGTGGCCTCGCTTCCAGAAGTACTGGGTGCCCCCCCCCTTTCTTGGTCCCTACAGATTAGGTTCTTGATAACCACCTCTTGAAATTCCAGGAAAGTTCCCATCTGGCCTGTACATCGACGTAGCACGTACAAATTGTACAAAGCCATCTGTATGATGTGCACGGCCAGCTTCTTATACCACACCGCATGGCGCTGTAGGGCTTCAGGACTTGATCTGACAAGTCCATCCCTCCCATGTACCTATTGTAGTCCAGGATGCAGTCTGGTTTGAGGGTCTCCGTACTGGTACCTCGTACAGGTACATGGGTACTGGTGTGGCATCTCTCTTGTCTTGTACATGACACACAATATGTTGCTGCTGGATTGTGCCCTGCTCTCACCCCTTCTTGTTTGCCCAAGCAGAGTCTTAGGGAGGCCTCTCAGATTTCTTCTAGCAGTGCCGCATGCCGCAGGATTTCTGGAAGCGAGGAAGTTGAAGTGTAGGAAGCTGGTATAAAAATTATCCAGGTAGAGGTGGTAACCCTGGTCCAGCAGTGGGTGTACCAAATCCCATACAATTTTTGCAAGGGGGGGGGGGGCATTCTGGGGGCTGAATACTGCTGTCCTTCCCTTCATATATTCTAAATTTGTAGGTATACCCTGAATCACTCTCTCGCACAGCTCATACATCTTCACGCCATACCTTGCCCTCTTACTCGGCAGGAACTCGCGGAATTGAAGCCTCCCTTTAAAATGTACCAAGGACTCATCAATAGAAATACAATTCTCGGGGGTGTATGCTTGGGTAAACCGGGCACTGAAATGGCCTAATAGGGTTCTCCGTTTATACAAACGGTTAAAACTGGGGTCATCTCTGGGTGGGCACGGCTCATTATCAGTATAATGTAAGAAGCGAAGTATTGCCTCATTTTAAAAATTTTTTAGGTTCCAGTTCAGTTCTGAAGTTGCTTTGAGGGGCCCATATATTAGAAACTCCCATCAAACACCCCATTTTAGAAATTAGACCCCTCAAAGTATTCACAACAGCATTTAGAAAGTTTATTAACCCTTTAGGTGTTTCACGGGAATTTAGAGCAAAGTAGAGGTGAAATTTACATTTATTTATTTTTTGTCAGAAAATCCTTTTTTTTTTTTTTTTTTTTTTTTTTTAAACTCAGTTTATTGAAGGAGACATATAAACACATTAACACAGTAACCTGCTGGACCCCCGCGCAGCGGACATGTCCAGAATATATGCATATACAAAACTGTTTAGTGTTACATTAAATACATACAAGATTCATAACACTTGTGTGAAATAAAACAAAAAGAAAGAAGAGGAAAAGGAAGAAGATACATCTCTTTCATCAAATTCTGGCCAGCTACATGCCTGTCCCAATGTAATATGAACATTCCAAAATAAGAAGGAAAGGGAGCAGGGGGGGGGGAAGGGATTCAGTAATTAAACAGTCAAGAACATATGCATCTCGGGGCATCCGGTACAGTATATAGAGATACCCCCTGTAGTGACGATTGTTCAGCTAACTACCTTCCTGTCCTAGCTAGATCAGTGTAGGCCGGTAATGCTCATGTGTGGATCCCTCTAATAGCCACTGATAACTCCGTCCCAGAGTAAGACGTAAGGTCCGAGTTACACCAGCTACCCCAAATCCAGTTAAATTTTTCAGGTCGGTTTCTATGAATATAAATTATACGTTCATAAGGTATAGCTGTGTTTACCAGTTGAATCCACATAGCTTTGGTAGGGGGACGGGCATTCATCCATCTAAGTGCAATTGCCTTGCGGGCCATAAACAAGGTCTCACGAAGACACGTGCGGAGGTGTGGTGAAATCAATTCCTCCTCAATCAGCCCGAATAAGCAGATACCCGGCTCCACTAACACTGGGATTGACAGTACCTTAGCAAGTAGGGTGGTAACTTCTACCCAAAAGTGGCGAATGTCTGGGCAGTCTCATATCATATGCTGAAAACCGGCAGGGCTAAAGAAACATCTATGACAATGGGGAGTAGACCATCTTCCCATTTTATATAGTCGGATTGGTGTGAGATAACTCTGATGTATTATATATAGCTGTATAAGTTTATTATTAATAGCAGAGGATATAAATCGATGTGATTCCAAAAGGCTTGCTC